>NC_051274.1:35363416-35378416 GCF_015220745.1 Sebastes umbrosus | reverse complement strand
ACTCAGACTCAGGCTCAGACGGGGTTAAAACACAACTCCAGCATCGGGAGGTTTACAGTGAAAGCTCTGCAGCCTGCTGCAGTCGTGGAGGACGCTGGATTTCAGCATATGATTAACGTAACGTTACTTGAGCAGCGTTATAATATTCCCTCTCGCCGACACTTCAGCAACACAGTAATTCCAGCAGCACAATCTCTGTAATGTGATTTATATTTATTCATTATTTTAAATAATACAGCGGTACAGAAATCCAACCGTATTCCTCTAAATACTGCACTTTATGAGTGGAACAACTAATCCTTCAATTAAGAGCTGATAATCAGGGAATTGAGACATATGCTAAACTGTTGGTGTTTCTTAGTTTAGTTCTGGTTGAGCTTCTGCTTCAGTTTATGTTGATGGCCTTAGTCTACACTGCGTGCACAATTATTAGGCAAGTGAGTATTTTGACCCCATCATCATTTTTTTGCATATTTTCCAACTCCAAGCTGTATTAACTTGAATGCTTATTGGATTTAAGCATATCAGGTGATGTGTATTTGTGCAATGAGGGAGGGTGTGGCCTAAGGAGATCAACACCCTATATCAAGGTTTGCATAATTATTAGGCAGCTTCTTTTCCTCAGGCAAAATGGGCCAAAAAAAAGATTTAACTGACTCTGAAAGGTCAAAGATTGTAAAAAGTCTTTCAGTGGGATGCAGCACTCTTGAAATTGCTAAGATATTGGGGCGTGATCACAGAACCATCAAACGTTTTGTTGCAAATAGTCAACAGGGTCGCACGAAACGTGTTGAGAAAAAAGACACAAATGAACTGCCAAAGATTTGAGAAGAATCAAACGTGAAGCTACCAGGAACCCGTTATCCTCCACTGCTGTCATATTCCAGAACTGCAACCTACCTGGAGAGCCCAGAAGTACAAGGTGTTCAGTGCTCAGAGATACCGCCAACGTAAGGAAGGCTGAAACCCGACCACCACTGAACAAGACACATAAGTTGAAACGTCAAAACTGGGCCAAGAAATATCTGAAGACAGATTATTCAGAGGTTGTATGGACTGATGAGATGAGAGTGACTCTTGACGGACCAGATGGATCAGTGGCTGGATCAGTGACGGGCACAGAGCTCCATTTCGACTCAGACGCCAGCAAGGTGGAGGTGAGGTACTGGTATGGGCTGGTATTATTAAAGATGAGCTAGTTGGACCTTTTCGGGTTGAAGATGGACTCAAAATCAACTTCCAAACCTACTGCCAGTCTTTAGAAGGCCTTACAGATGAAAGAATAATGACATGGCCCCCCTTCCTCACCTGACCTAAACCCTATTGAGAACTTGTGCGCCCTTCTTAAACGGGAGATTTACGGTGAAGGAAAACAGCACACCTCTCTGAACAGTGTCTGGGAGGATGTGGTTGCTGCTGCACAAAAAGTTGATCGTCAACAGATCAAGAAAGTGACAGACTCCATGAATGGAAGGCTTATGACTGTTATTGAAAAGAAGGATAGCTATATTGGGCACCGATTTTTTTTTGGAAATGTCAGAAATGTTAATTTGTAAATTTTGAGTTGTTTACACTTTAAAAGATGAAAATAAACAAGTGAGATGGGAAAATTATCGTTTTTCATTTAGTTGCATAATAATTGTGCACACATAGATATTCTCCTAAGAAAGCCAAAACCTCACTTTTACTCTCTTAAATATTCAGGTTTGAGGTTTATTAACATTTTGGATTGACCGAGAGAACAGTAGTTGTTCTATAATAAAATTAATCCTCAAAAATAAAATTTGCCTAATAATTGTGCACACAGTGTATAATGACATCATATTCATATGAAAATAACAAAGCTGCATGTTTTGTTTGCACTAATTACTGTAGAAGATGATTCTTTCAATTAAGATTGGACAATGAAGAAGAGTTTATGTTCCTTATGTAAGCCTTACTTTGTTAAGGGAAACATTTGTTAACTTATTTTTGCCAAATAAATGAGAAGCATTTTGAAATCAGAACAAGACCTCCTCGCTGGAACAGAAATGTACCGGACCGAACCAAAGACCGTGATATGAACCCAACCGGGAATGTTGTGAACCGTTCCACCCCTAATATATATATAAACTGGGAAAAAAAGTAAATAGGCTTTCCAACCATGTAAAATACAATGACCATTAGCCTGGTAACAACAGAGAAATAATCCACCAAACACAAGTTTACGAACTTTCTTTTCCCAGTTTATATATGATCCCAGGATCTTCACTCTTTAGAACTGAGCCGCTACAACCTAAAAATCACAAGTTGCGTTGATGCGTCAAAGAAATTAGTGGCGTTAAAATGAATTAGCGTTAATGTGTTTTTTATGGTGTTTAAAGGAATAAATGAAGAGTTAAAGTGTTGTCTCACCTCCAGCGTACATCACAGCCAGCATGATGGAGGAGATCCAGGACACCTGGCTGGGCGTGGCATCGAAGATGACCTCTATCTCTTTGAAGAACACGGTGATGGACTTGGGGAAGGCGTAGGAGAAGCCGATGGAGATGAAGGCGCCGACCACCACCGCCCAGCCCCAGCCACCCTCGGGAGGGGTGTAGCCCACCGGCCCGCCCGCCGCTGGAGGCATGTCTACTCACCAGGAAGGAGAAGAAGAAGAAGAAGAAGAAGAGTGGAGGACCGCTGGGTCCAGAGAAGAAGAAGAGAAGGCCGGAGCAGGTGCACTGAGGTCAGGACTCCAACCTGTGAGAGGAACAGAGCAGAGAGATGGTGTGAGACGGTTAAAGAGATAAACTTCATCCTGTCCTCCTTCTTAGCATCTTTATCTGATCTGCAGCAGGATGAAATATGGAGGGATGAGGACGGAGAGAGGGAGGACAGGAGGGCAGGATGAAATATGGAGGGATGAGGACGGAGAGAGGGAGGACAGGAGGGCAGTGCTGGAGAAGATGCACACAGTAAAATAAGGAGCAGGGAAACTAAATATTTATGGTTGGGATCATTTCTGACATTACAGCGCTGAGAGCTGTCATGATGAGAAAGAACATCTGAGCTGCCTGCAGGCCGACATACCAGCAGGAGATTAGAGGCTGCTATATGTTATAATTATGATGATTATGAATTCATTTGAATAACCCTAAAATACCTGAAGATGACCAACTGATCCAGAGACTGCTGTCAGGCTGATGCTGAACTAACTGCAGCGTTTCATTCAACGTTTCAGAGACGTTTCTACATTCAGAGTTGACTCTAACCAGCTGGAGATCCATCTACATGTCCTGGTTTCCATTCAGGCCGCTCATAACGGAGCTATTTCTGGCCTCCTCTCGCCAGCTCTGCTACTGTTGGTAGCTTTTAGTTCCAGAGTCCATTTAAGGTAAACGGCCCAAAGCATACTGGGGAATGCACTAAATGTGCATGGTGATACTACTGTATACAAGAGAAGCTGAGTAATGCTGTCGTTGTCCTGTCAGTGGACATAGAGAGAGATTAAAGGACCGCCATCGATGGAACAACTCCATTTCAACACAGAGTTACAGCACAGTATGACGTTCTAATGAGTAATGAACAGCCAGGAGTCTGGCTCTCCTACATGGCAATTAGCCACGAACACGCTGTAAACAACCACGCTCCACCAATCATTACAGCTAACGGGACAGTTAACTCAGCTCTGAGGTTCAATGTGCACAATGAACCTATGGCTTTCACTTCTTCCTGCTCCATGTTTCATGTCCCGTCTCCTCAACACAAACTACAACAAAGGACTGACGACGCACACGCTACACATGCTACACATGCTACACACCCTAAACACACTACACAAACTAAACATGCTACACACCCTACACACGCTACACACCCTACACATGCTACACACGATACACATGCTACACACCCTAAACACACTACACAAACTAAACATGCTACACATGCTAGACACCCTAAACATGCTACACACGCTACACAACCTAAACATGCTACACATGCTACACACGCTACACATCCTAAACACGCTACACACCCTAAACACGCTACACAACCTAAACATGCTACACATGCTAGACACCCTAAACATGCTACACACGCTACACAACCTAAACATGCTACACACGCTACACAACCTAAACACGCTACACACCCTAAACATGCTACACACCCTAAACATGCTACACACCCTAAACACGCTACACACCCTAAACACGCTACACAACCTAAACACGCTACACACCCTAAACACGCTACACAACCTAAACACGCTACACAACCTAAACACGCTACACACCCTAAACATGCTACACACCCTAAACATGCTACACACCCTAAACATGCTACACACCCTAAACATGCTACACACCCTAAACACGCTACACACCCTAAACATGCTACACATGCTACACACCCTAAACATGCTACACACCCTAAACATGCTACACACCCTAAACATGCTACACACCCTAAACATGCTACACACCCTAAACACGCTACACAACCTAAACATGCTACACACCCTAAACATGCTACACACCCTAAACATGCTACACACCCTAAACACGCTACACAACCTAAACATGCTACACACGCTACACATCCTAAACACGCTACACACGCTACACACCCTAAACACGCTACACACCCTAAACATGCTACACACCCTAAACATGCTACACACCCTAAACACGCTACACACCCTAAACACGCTACACACCCTAAACATGCTACATATGCTATACACCCTAAACATGCTACACACCCTAAACACGCTACACACCCTAAACACGCTACACAACCTAAACATGCTACACACGCTACACATCCTAAACACGCTACACACCCTAAACACGCTACACACCCTAAACACGCTACACACCCTAAACACGCTACACAACCTAAACATGCTACACACGCTACACATCCTAAACACGCTACACACCCTAAACACGCTACACACCCTAAACACGCTACACAACCTAAACATGCTACACACGCTACACATCCTAAACACGCTACACATCCTAAACATGCTACACACGCTGCACATGCTACACACCCTAAACACGCTACACAACCTAAACATGCTACACACGCTACACATCCTAAACACGCTACACATCCTAAACACGCTACACACCCTAAACACGCTACACACGCTACACCGATACACACGCTACACACGCTACACACCCTAAACACGCTACACACGCTACACATCCTAAACATGCTACACATGCTACACACCCTAAACAACCCTACTCCTCTACCAGTTCAGTATATTCTCTACCAGTTCAGTATATTCTCTACCAGTTCAGTATATTCTTTACCAGTTCAGTATATTCTTTACCAGTTCAGTATATTCTTTACCAGTTCAGTATATTCTCTACCAGTTCAGTATATTCTTTACCAGTTCAGTATATTCTTTACCAGTTCAGTATATTCTCTACCAGTTCAGTATATTCTCTACCAGTTCAGTATATTCTCTACCAGTTCAGTATATTCTCTACCAGTTCAGTTTATTCTTTACCAGTTCAGTATATTCTCTACCAGTTCAGTATATTCTCTACCAGTTCAGTATATTCTCTACCAGTTCAGTATATTGGTCTCCAGACAGAGAGAACTGGTGAAACACATCGAGCCAATCTGAGTTAAAATAAAGCCACAGATGTTATTTCCATTCCGAGTTACTGCTGAGCTTTCAGTCATTTCCTTCCTCTCAGCCAGTTTCACTTCGTACCACATCAGTACTCAGCTGTACACTGAGGGAGGTCTCTGCTATTAATCTGTAATCATCGGTGTGTTTAACGTGCTAATAGATAGATGCTAATACTGTTAAAGCCCGACCCAACGGGACACTAAGCCCTACATTTGGAGGCCTGAGTAGAGTTTTGGTACATACATACTTTTGGACATATGACTCCTCTGCACACACACTAAAATACTGCAGAGTCATGATGAACCGTGAATAAAGGAGTGATGCAACATGGGAAAACACAGATGTGATCCACCAGACTTAGAGGCTTCAACCCAGAACATCAGGAGGGAGGAGATATGTAAATACTCATCACAGGTTTTACTGGAACTTTAGTCTTCCTTCCTCTATGGATTATCATCTCTGCACATGTTCTTTATAATTCATGTGAACTTGGTCAACTGTGCAGCTCTTTCATCTTAAAGTAGTTTTCATATTTTTATTGACAACCTTTCTATTTTATATTTATGTATCTTGACTTCTGCAGTACTTGCTGACATACATATCAACGAGGGATGCACCGATACCACTTTGTTTCAGACCGAGTACAAGTACTTACATTTGGGTACTCATCGATACCGAGTATCGATCCGAGTACTTCTCTGTGCCTAAAGACCCTCGTTAACAGCCAGCCGGAAGGGGTGAGCGTCACACGGCAGGCTGGGGAGTCTCGCATACGAGGCGGTGCGCCGCCACCGGCTCTAGGCCGCAGCTTTACAGCGCACCTGGCCGCACCGTGACGGGACTCCCTGCTCCCGGTGCGTCTGTCGACCGGGGTGGACTGTCCTCCGTGCTCCCCAACCGCGTCGTGCCACGCCCCACCTAAGAGGCGCCAGAGGTCTTTGGCGATCCCACCCGACCCGTTTTCAAACACGGACCAAGGAGTCTAACGCACGCACGAGTCAGAGGTTACAAGCAAAACCCCGTGGTGCAATGAAAGTGAGGGCCCAGCAAGGTTGGGCGCACCACCGGCCCGTCTTGCCCGCACCGTCGGGGAGGTGGAGTGTGAGGACCCGAAAGATGGTGATAAGAGGTTAACGTCGCGCTGCCGTAAAGTGGTATCGGAGCCATTTTGCGCACAGTGAGCACAGTATCAGACCGGTATCGGTGCATCCCAAACAATCCATGCTGAATATTTCAAATGGTTTAATACATTTTCTACAGTATCGACCCACGGGTCGATGATGCCAATGTCCGTAGCGGCCAAACGGCGGTACAACAACCTCCCTGTCCGTCAAGTGATGCCATCAGACCCAAAAAGACTTTTCCCATAGACTTCCATTGAGAAAGAGACGTCTGTAACTCAGAGGATCATTTATTTTGAGATGAATCAACTCCCCAGTACGAACACTCTAATAGTCCTGATTTACATCATTATATATCATCATATCTATATCACTAACAGCTGAATCCAGAGTTATTTCCTTCCTCCGTTCATGTGAATGAGATCCAGAACCAACACAACCTCACACTGAGCCACAGAGAACCGTGACAGGTGGATCTGGACCAACATGAAATACTACATATTTTTGTTGAAATGAACTGAAAAGAGCATTCAAAACAAATAATGTGTAAACATCATATATATATATATACCTATATATATATATACATATATAGACTGAAGCTGGTGTGTTGTGTAGTCCACTCTGTGTTTTAATAAATGGAGAAACAGGATGCTGGATGACACAGCAATGTTCTAGTTAGTTCCTCTCTCGGTAATGTGCTCACTGTAGCTGCAGAGGCAACGTCACTGCTGCTCTCAGTGATCTGATCACGCACACCATGACCTCGCTGAGGTCACCAGGAAACACTAACGCACTAACACACCAACACACCATCACACCAACGCACCCATACAGGCCTTTACTGCACTCTTTATACATGTTTTTATGCCCTTGTTGCTTTCATATGTACCAGAATGTGTGCCAGGACACATCAGGAAGACAATAACATTCTGTCATAACTTCACATATGATGCTGAAATAAATCTATTAAATGTTTGTCAGAGACTTGGGACCAAAACTTCGACCGGACTCACCTGGACTAACCTTGACTAACCTGGACTAACCTTGACTAACCTGGACTAACTTGGACTGGGTTTTATGTTTCTTGTCAATCAGAATAAATATTTGTCACATAACCACTTCCACGATCTACACATCAGTGCAACCAAATAACCCATTATTAATATTAATATTATTATTATTATTATTATAACAACCCATTAACATTATTATTATTATAACCCATTATTATTATTATTATTGTTGTTGTTATTATTATTATTATTATTACCCATTATTATTATCCATCCATCCATCTGCAACCGCTTATCCCGTTAGGGGTCGCGGGGGGGGGGGCTGGAGCCGATCCCAGCCGACATTGGGCGAAGGCGGGGTACACCCTGGACAGGTCGCCAGTCCATCACAGGGCTGACACATAGAGACAGACAACCATTCACCCTCACATTCACACCTACGGGCAATTTAGAGTCAACAATTAACCTAACCTGCATGTCTTTGGACTGTGGGAGGAAACCGGAGTACCCGGAGAAAACCCACGCTAACACGGGGAGAACATGCAAACTCCACACAGAAGGGCCGCAAGCCAGATTTGAACCTGCGACCCTCTAGCTGTGAGGCGCCAGTGCTAACCACTGCACCACCGTGCAGCCTCCATTATTATTATTAATATTATTATTATTATTATTATTATTATAATTATAATAATAATAATAATAATAATAATAATAATAACCCATTATTATTATTATTATAACCCATTTTTATAAATGGTAAATGGACTTGCATTTATATAGCAAGTTTTCTAGTCTTCCGACCACTCAAAGCTCTTTACACTACATGTCAGCATTCACACACAGATATCAGAGGCTGCTAAGGAGTCGACCTGCCCATCAGGATCTAATCTAAAGACTCATTCACACACCGATGGCTCAGCCTTCAGGAGCAGTTTGGGGTTAAGTGTCTTGCTCAAGGACACATCGATATGTGAACCGGAGCAGCCGGGGATCGAACCACCGACCCTCCGATTGGTGGACAACCTGCTCTACCCTCTGAACCACAGCCGCCCGTATTATTATTATTATTATCATCATTATAACAACAACAACAACAACAACAACAACAACAACAACAACAACAACATTACCAGGAGTTTATTGGTCAGACAGACGGGACCTACATCAGTCATCAGCAGCATGTTGTTGAAATGGGAAGCAGGCAGAGAAGGAATATGATGCTGAGTTTAGTGTCTGGACTTAATGAAAGCAGGCTTCACCAGAGGGACTGGATTTATATCAGCATCTCCCCTGAGTCAGGTGTTAGTAGGTGCGACGAGTCCAGAAGGAGTTCTCAATGAGGCCATTCATTCGTTCATCATTCTGCAGCAACAAACTCTCTCTTTATTCTTCACTAGTGTGTGAACAGAGTGACCTGAGATCAGTTAAACTACGTATAATAGAACAAACTCTCTCTTTATTCTTCACTAGTGTGTGAACAGAGTGACCTGAGATCAGTTAAACTACATATAATAGAACAAACTCTCTCTTTATTCTTCACTAGTGTGTGAACAGAGTGACCTGAGATCAGTTAAACTACGTATAATAGAACAAACTCTCTCTTTATTCTTCACTAGTGTGTGAACAGAGTGACCTGAGATCAGTTTAAACTACATATAATAGAACAAACTCTCTCTTTAGTCTCTACTAGTGTGTGAACAGAGTGACCTGAGATCAGTTAAACTACGTATAATAGAACAAACTCTCTCTTTATTCTTCACTAGTGTGTGAACAGAGTGACCTGAGATCAGTTAAACTACATATAATAGAACAAACTCTCTCTTTATTCTTCACTAGTGTGTGAACAGAGTGACCTGAGATCAGTTAAACTACGTATAATAGAACAAACTCTCTCTTTATTCTTCACTAGTGTGTGAACAGAGTGACCTGAGATCAGTTAAACTACATATAATAGAACAAACTCTCTCTTTAGTCTCTACTAGTGTGTGAACAGAGTGACCTGAGATCAGTTAAACTACATATAATAGAACAAACTCTCTCTTTATTCTTCACTAGTGTGTGAACAGAGTGACCTGAGATCAGTTAAACTACATATAATAGAACAAACTCTCTCTTTAGTCTCTACTAGTGTGTGAACAGAGTGACCTGAGATCAGTTAAACTACATATAATAGAACAAACTCTCTCTTTATTCTTCACTAGTGTGTGAACAGAGTGACCTGAGATCAGTTAAACTACATATAATAGAACAAACTCTCTCTTTATTCTTCTCTAGTGTGTGAACAGAGTGACCTGAGATCAGTTAAACTACATATAATAGAACAAACTCTCTCTTTAGTCTCTACCAGTGTGGGAACAGAGTGACCTGAGATCAGTTAAACTACATATAATAGAACAAACTCTCTCTTTATTCTTCACTAGTGTGTGAACAGAGTGACCTGAGATCAGTTAAACTACATATAATAGAACAAACTCTCTCTTTAGTCTCTACTAGTGTGTGAACAGAGTGACCTGAGATGACATGTTATAAGTTATAACTGATATAAATGTGCTGAAGCCTCGTTCTAATAACCAGAGGGTTCAACTCTTCAGGACTGTCACAACAATGATTAAAGATAACTGCTGGATTTCCAACATTCTCACCGTAGAGCACAAAAGACAGGATACTAAAACACTCATGGAAAACCTGAGATGAGTGAGAAGGAAGGAGGGAAGGAGGGAAGGAAGGAAGGACGGGGGGGTCAGCAACCTTTCATTCCTTTCCTGAATGATGAGTGAAATTTCACAGAGTCATCATGACTGTAAAATATCTTTATGCATAAAATCTAAACTATGAAACACAAATACATAGATAAAAGACACGAGGATTAACTAGAGAAGACCTCTGGTCCAGTTTAAATCTTCTGGTTCAGTTTTAATCCTCTGGTCCAGATTAAATTCTCTGGTCCAGATTAAGACCTCTGGTCCAGATTAAGACCTCTGGTCCAGATTAAATCCTCTGGTCCAGATTAAGACCTCTGGTCCAGATTAAGACACCTCTGGTCCAGATTAAATCCTCTGGTCCAGTTTAAATCCTCTGGTCCAGATTAAGACCTCTGGTTCAGATTAAGACCTCTGGCCCAGTTTAACATGCTACTGTACAAACTACTGAACACAACACGCTACTGTACACGCTACTGAACATGCTAGTGTACACGCTACTGAACACACTACTGTACACGCTACTGAACACGCTACTGTACACGCTACTGAACGCGCTACTGTACATACTACTGTACACGCTACTGTACACGCTACTGAACACGCTACTGTACATGCTAGTGAACACTCTACTGTACAAACTACTGAACACAACACGCTACTTTACATGCTACTGAACACGCTACTGAACACGTTACTGAACACACTACTGAACACGCTATTGAATACGCTACTGTACACGCTACTGAACGCTCTACTGTACATACTACTGTACACACTACTGTATACGCTACTGTACACGCTACTGAACACGCTACTGAACACGTTACTGAACACACTACTGAACACGCTATGAATACACTACTGTACATGCTACTGAACGCTCTACTGTACATACTACTGTACACGCTACTGTATACGCTACTGTACACGCTACTGAACACGCTACTGAAAATGCTACTGAACGCGCTCCTGAACACACTATTGGTCACGCTACTGAACGCGCTACTGAACACAACACGCTACTTTAAACACTACTGAACACACTATTGTTCACGCTACTGAACACACTACTGTTAGTAGTACTACTAGTAGTAGTGCATTAGAGTAAATAATAACTAATGTAAACTTTGTAAATAATAAATAATAAATAATAACTAATTTAAACCTTCTCCTCATCACAACAGGTGTTTTAAGCCTTGTGTTCAACCACTCTGTCAATAATAATAATAATAATAATAATAATAATAATATAATATAATATATCATAATATATTATATTATAATATAATATGATATAATCATAACAAACTATTTTTTAGGCTGTTTTTATTTTCACCAAACCAAATTAAAAATGGTGTAAAATGGTGAAAAGTGTGTGAAGCTATCTTTGAGATTTAAAAGCCTCCAGATGAATGAATGAGGCCCGGAGGAGACGCACTACTAACATCAGCCCACCTCCACATCTGGATCTACTTTCCCTCTCAACCATTACCACACTTCCTCTCTCACACACACACACACACACACCACTACCACACACACACACACACACGCACGCACACACACACACACACACACACACACACACACACACACACACACACACACACACACACACACACACACACACACAGTCAGAAAGAACATTAACACACCCCCGATCAGCTTCAGCCAACATTCCTCATTCGTTACCGTCATTTTCTGCAAAATCATTTAGATCCAGTCTAAAGTCTACAGGGTTAAAGTTAGAACAGTTCTAGACTCCTTCATTGATGTACCGTTAAATACTGTGACCCATGTGATCCACTACTTCAGGTACCTCTAACAATCACACATAACAGTGGTACTGCCAACAGTGCAGTAGTACTACCAACAGTGCAGTAGTACTACCAACAGTGCAGTAGTACTACCAACAGTGCTGTAGTACTACCAACAGTGCAGTAGTACTACCAACAGTGCAGTAGTACTACCAACAGTACAGTAGTACTACCAACAGTGCTGTAGTACTACCAACAGTGCAGTAGTACTACCAACAGTGCAGTAGTACTACCAACAGTGCAGTAGTACTACCAACAGTGCAGTAGTATTACCAACAGTGCAGTAGTACTACCAACAGTGCAGTAGTACTACCAACAGTGCAGTAGTACTACCAACAGTGCTGTAGTACAACCAACAGTGCAGTAGTATTACCAACAGTACAGTAGTACTACCAACAGTGCAGTAGTACAACCAACAGTGCAGTAATACAACCAACAGTGCAGTAGTATTACCAACAGTACAGTAGTACTACCAACAGTGCAGTAGTACTACCAACAGTACAGTAGTACTACCAACAGTGCAGTAGTATTACCAACAGTGCAGTAGTACTACCAACAGTGCAGTAGTACTACCAACAGTGCAGTAGTACTACCAACAGTGCTGTAGTACAACCAACAGTGCAGTAGTATTACCAACAGTACAGTAGTACTACCAACAGTGCAGTAGTACTACCAACAGTGCAGTAGTACAACCAACAGTGCAGTAGTATTACCAACAGTACAGTAGTACTACCAACAGTGCAGTAGTACTACCAACAGTACAGTAGTACACTTCCAAAGCTACTAGTAAGCACTGATTGTGTTGAGAAGTATTTCAGTTTTCATGGCCAGTCATAGTAATAAAGATTATCATCACAATGTCCTGAGTTGAAAAACACAATGAAAAACCACAACTGGATCATAAAAAACACAACAGCAGCAGCTGTAACCGATGACAACAGAAACTTTCCTCTATTACACAACACAACTAAAGACTCTGATTCAACCACTCTGACCTCTACATGTTATTATTGAAGAGGGACATATTCCACTGGAGCTACGTTCACGTGTTCACTCGCTACGTTTACGCGTTCACCTGCTACGTTCACGCGTTCACCCGCTACGTTCACGTGTTCACCCGCTACATTCACTCGTTCACCCGCTACGTTCACGTGTTCACCCGCTACGTTCGCGTGTTCACTCGCTGCGTTCGCGTGTTCACCCGCTACGTTCACGTGTTCACTCGCTACGTTCGCGTGTTCACTCGCTACGTTCACGTGTTCACCCGCTACGTTCACGTGTTCACCCGCTACGTTCACGTGTTCACTCGCTACGTTCACGTGTTCACCCGCTACGTTCACGCGTACACCCGCTACGTTCACGTGTTCAACCGCTACGTTCACTCGTTCACCCGCTACGTTCACGTGTTCACCCGCTACGTTCACCCGCTACGTTCACCCGCTACGTTCACTCGTTCACCCGCTACGTTCACCCGCTACGTTCACGTGTTCACCCGCTACGTTCACGTGTTCAACCGCTACGTTCACTCGTTCACCCGCTACGTTCACGTGTTCACCCGCTACGTTCACCCGCTACGTTCACCCGCTACGTTCACTCGTTCACCCGCTACGTTCACCCGCTACGTTCACGTGTTCACCCGCTACGTTCACGTGTTCAACCGCTACGTTCACGCGTTCACCCGCTACGTTCACGTGTTCACCCGCTACGTTCACTCGTTCACCCGCTCTGTTCACGCGTTCACCCGCTACGTTCACGTGTTCACCCGCTACGTTCACGTGTTCACCCGCTACGTTCACGTGTTCAACCGCTACGTTCACGCGTTCACCCGCTACGTTCACGCGTTCACCCGCTACGTTCACGTGTTCACCCGCTACGTTCACGTGTTCACCCGCTACGTCACTCGTTCACCCGCTCTGTTCACGCGTTCACCCGCTACGTTCACGTGTCACCCGCTACGTTCACTCGTTCACCCGCTACGTTCACGTGTTCACCCGCTACGTTCACTCGTTCACCCGCTCTGTTCACGCGTTCACCCGCTACGTTCACGTGTTCACCCGCTACGTTCACTCGTTCACCCGCTACGTTCACGTGTTCACCCGCTACGTTCACTCGTTCACCCGCTCTGTTCACGCGTTCACCCGCTACGTTCACGTGTTCACCCGCTACGTTCACTCGTTCACCCGCTATGTTCACCCGCTACGTTCACGTGTTCACCCGCTATGTTCACGTGTTCACCCGCTACGTTCACTCGTTCACCCGCTACGTTCACCCACTACGTTCACCCGCTACGTTCACGTGTTCACCCGCTATGTTCACGTGTTCACCCGCTATGTTCACCCGCTACGTTCACGTGTTCACCCGCTATGTTCACGTGTTCACCCGCTACGTTCACATGTTCACCCGCTACGTTCACGTGTTCACCCGCTACGTTCACGTGTTCACCCGCTACGTTCACGTGTTCACCCGCTACGTTCACGTGTTCACCCGCTACGTTCACCCACTACGTTCACGCGTTCACCCGCTACGTTCACGTGTTCACCCGCTATGTTCACGTGTTCACCCGCTATGTTCACCCGCTACGTTCACGTGTTCACCCGCTACGTTCACGTGTTCACCCGCTATGTTCACGTGTTCACCCGCTACGTGTCACGTGTCACCCGCTACGTTCACGTGTACAACCGCTACGTTCACGTGTTTCACCCGCTACGTTCACGT
>NC_051274.1:35356738-35363216 GCF_015220745.1 Sebastes umbrosus | reverse complement strand
TAGTGGAGTAGAAGTAGAGTAGAAGTACAAAGTGGCACGAAAGAAAAGACAAAAGTAAAGTACAAGTACCTCGAAGTTGTACTTGAAGTAAATGTACTAGGTTGCATTCACCACTGTTTATCTGTGAGGGGCTACTGGTGGACTCTGGCCCACCTCCCCAGTATTTATCTGGCCTGCTGTCCTGGTGGGTGTCTCCGTCTGTCTGTCTGTCCACAGGACTCATTGAGACAATAAACAGCTCAGTGGACACAGAGACACTCTCTGCTGGTCTGTTGCTTCATCCACGAGGGGACCAGATCAACAGACCTGAGGGGGTGGGGGGCGGCAGCCTTACGGCCTTACAGCCTTACAGCCTGAGGCTGAGGGGGATGGGAGCCGCTACAGGAACAACTGATAATGAAGAACCAGATTGTGTTCTGGAGGGTTCAGAACCAGACTGTGTTCTGGAGGGTTCAGCTGGAGATTTTTTGGGTGTTCAGGATTCATGCTGTGAGTGAAAACAAAGCTTGTGTGTCCGTTTCTATCAGTTTTTTTAACAACAACCCGTAGTTAGTGTTTTATTTTAGGTCGCAGCCAGACAAACTTTGAGACCATAAAAACCTGCCGATGTGCAGAGTCCACGGAGTCACACGTGGCTCCTGTTGAAGCTACAGACCTCTCTGCCTGCACACAATAGTCTGACTGCATTACAATAAAAGATGTTGCTCTACTATTACACGAATATAAAAATAAAAATAAATAAATAATAAATACTATTACACGAATATAAAATAAAAATAAATAAAATAATAAATACTATTACACAAATATAAAAATAAATAAAATAATAAATGCTATTACACAAATATAAAAATAAATAAAATAATAAATACTATTACACAAATATAAAAATAAATAAAATAATAATACTATTACACAAATATAAAAATAAAAAATAAATAAATATAATAAATACTAATAGAACTAATCGTCATTTTGTATTTTCATGTTTAATGATAATAGACAAACTGTATGCCTGTTTAAAGGCAGTGAGTCTAATCCAACACACCATTTGTCAGATTCAGTGAATATCTCCTCAGGATGCGCTAACTGTCCGTTCTGACCTGATTCTGTAAACAGGAACCAAACAAAGTGGTCTAAATGGGTCTAAATGGACTGCTGACACCTGACCTCGGGCACATGCAGATGTCTTTCTGTTGCTGTTTGTTTGTTGTCTTGTCAGGATGCTGTGCACCTGGTCAACACCTCTAACAGGTGCAGTTTGTCTGTTCAGTTACTGAAGTTACACACACACACACACACACACACACACTGGACGATGTGTGTATTCAAGCTCATCATAGTGATAATAAATGTGTTGTTGTTGCAAGTATAGTGTTTACCATGTTTCTTAGTTTAGCATGTTAGCATGTTATATATACTAATTAGCACTAAACACAGAGCGCCGCTGAGGCTGCTGGGAGCATCATTAGTTTATCTTTAGCGTGTTAGCACGCTAACCTTTCAGGTTAACGGGACTAACGTACATTCATTCTGTAGGCGTGTGGTCATCAACCAACGACTTGGACAAGTTTGACTGCATAGTAACTAAGTACATTTATTGAAGTACTGTACTAAATTACAAGTATTTACATGTTATGCTACTTTATACTTCTATTTTACTACATTTATCTGACATTTCTCTTTACTTTACGGATTAATATTTAACAAACTAAAAGTGTGATAAGATTATAAAAGATGAGAGTGTGCTACAGATTAAACTATACAACAGGATATAAAGTACCTTTGTTTAATCAGGGGGCGGTTCACTGAGAGCAATGCTTTATCTTTCAGGAAGGCCCTGATCACAACCACAGTCTGACCTGCTGGTCACTGAGCAGCTCCACCAGCTGCAATATTAAAATACCACATATGAGTTAAAGCATCAGTAATCATACTCAAATAATATATATAATATTATATATTATAATAATAATAAAATTAGGGCTGTCAGAGTTAATGTGATAATAAACACGTTTACTGTTGTTGTTTTAACGCCACAAATTTCTTTAACACTAACGCAACTTGTGATTTTTAATTAACGTCCACTTTATAATAATCAATAATCAAGTCATAGCCAAGTCAGCACACTGACACACTGACAGCTGTTGTTGCCTGTTGGCTGCAGTTTGCCATGTTATGATTGGAGCATATTGTTTTATGCTAAGTGCAGTACCTGTGAGGGTTTCTGGATCAATATCTGTCATTGATCTGTTTTGTTCATTGATTTAGAATAATAAATATATACATACATTTACATAAAGCAGCAGATTTTTCCACTCCCAGTATAGATCTGTGAACTATAGATCTGTGAACTCCCAGTATAGATCTGTGAACTCCCAGTATAGATCTGTGAACTCCCAGTATAGATCTGTGAACTCCCAGTATAGAGCTGTGAACTCCCAGTATAAATCTGTGAACTCCCAGTATAGATCTGTGAATTATAGATCTGTGAATTATAGATCTGTGACAGTAGATCTGTGAACTCCCAGTATAGATCTGTGAACTATAGATCTGTGAACTCCCAGTATTGATCTGTGTGTCTCAGCCACTGTGCTGTTGAAACTCTGTGTCTCTCCTGACCTTTGTCCTCCAGATAGTCTCCGTCCTTTCACCCAGTCTGTCCTCCTCCTCTTCTCACGTATGAACAACTCTCTATTCAACACTATTCGTATTAGAATTCGTGTTAGACACTATTCATGTCTCAGACATAAAACATCTAGAGACACTATAGCGCTATCTGTGTGTGGCCGAGGCCGGCGTCTCTCTACTGACCTACATAACCAGCCTATAAAGTTCTCTCCTTATCAAAGCTCAAGAGCTGCCCTCTGCTCCTCCTGCACTGTTTAGTTTGACGCGGTGCTAGTTCTGATTCTGAATGCGTGATCAGCTGATGTTATTCAGGTTTTAGGAGCATTCTATGGAACATATAAACAGAGCATTCAGAATATGAGTCTCTGGATGATGGACACGAACCAACCAGCCGACAGTCTGCAGAGATGCTGCCCAAAAGAAAAGAAGGACAAACACACCTACTTCTAAACATTATCAAAGACTTGGATATCAACAGGTTTATGGATATATGAGCAAATATCATAACGGCGACCTTTTGAAGAAGGAGGTTGAAGGAATGAGAGAGGGAGGTTCAGTTCACCACGTTAATCAGAGGATGAACGGCTGCATGGAAATGGGAATATTCGTGGAATACTCATTTATTAATTAGCCATGTTAACAGCTCAGTAGGAAATTGTCTTTTCTGGAATACGGGGAAAAATCATGTAAACATAGTCATGTTAATTGCTGCACTGCATTAATTAATATTATTAATTTACATATGTGCTTTCCTGCTTTGACAAGTCCAAATCTCTGCTGTGAAAAAGGACTTCTAATGAAGTAAAGTAATAATACCACACTGTAAAAATAAACATCATCTCAGTGAGTGTGAACAACCATATGAGAGAACAGATATATAGATAGATAGTAACTTTATTGATCCCGAGGGAAATTCAAGAAATATAAATATAAATATATTCAGAAATAATAAGTTAATCCAGACCAGATGAGAACTGGTTTGGCCAGGAACACTTTGTACACTTGAGACCAGAACGGTTCACATAATCAAAGTCAGACTCAGGATAGAACCACGGGACTGACTGACTTCCTGTTTTCTTTACTCTCAGCTTTACTCTACTCCCGACACGTACTGAGACCAGATTGGTTCCTGAACCCCCAGAAGAGAAAAAGAACCCCCAATCCCCAAATTAAAGCCAAGTGCAGATTCCTCCCGTTTTTTCCTCCAATCAGAGCGGAGCGCTGTAACGTTCCTCCCGCTCCTGTTAAACCGTCTCTCAGGCTGTTCCCACATGTGAACACGGGAACATGGAACATGTGTGTTTGCATGTGAGCTGGTCGACTGTCCTCCACGTCATCGTATGGACACACGACCATTTTGATGTCACGGTTCTGTACATAACAGCCTACATGAGCATTTCCACATGTGAACACAGATGTGCAGATGTGTTCTCACATTCATACTGCTCTATGTAATGTTTACAGATATTTAGTTACTCACAGAAACACTGTTATTTGTGATGGACCTATATCTGAAAGGTCAATATGAACTTTAACATAAACCTATAAAATAAATTCTCAGTCTTGATAAAGATCCCTGGAGGACAGAGACGTGTACAGAGGGACATTAAATATCAGCGCTCTCTGGTGGACAGAATATGTAATAAAGAGTGTTTCTGAATGACTGCAAACATTTACTGACGCGTCCTCGTTAGTTATCAGCTGACGTACAGATATTATTAACCGGGCTGATAATATGTTATTGATATTATTGAGCAGGTTGATCTGTGGCTCAGAGTCTAACTGTACCTCTGTAGAGTCAGTAACCGCCGGTCTAATGTAAAGACTGCTGCTGTGTCCCCCTCCACACATGTGCTATAGGACGTGTCTGTGCAGCAGAAACACAGCTGAGGACAGTTTAACACTCATCTCACAAGAATGTCTGAACTTTCCTTTATAGTGTTTTTTACCCCCAACTTTCCTCTCAGCTGCTCGCAAGATTTAATTCTCTGCAGAGACAAAAAACAACATGAAGACTTTAGACTCTCCCTGTTCATAGCAGGAGCTAATAATATATATATATATATAATACAGTATATATATATATATATATATTATTTAGATGCATGCATTTTGAGACAGTGACATCTCTCTTTCTCTGTCTTTTATCTGCCTCTATATGTAAAAGCATGCTTTTATTTGTCCTTCCATAAAATTGGTCAACTCACAAGAGACAGATATAATAATATATTATATATATTATTCTTATATAATATGTAAGAGAAGGGTCAAACTCAAAACAGGAAAGTCCCCACATATCCCGTCTATAGTATGAGCTCCAATTTAAACTGAACTTTGTGTGTAACGTTGGTGGAGTGGCCCTTAAAAAAGGAGGCCAAAGTGACTGATCATAACCTTAGTTTCATTGCTGCAGGACATGACCCCTGACCCCCTGACCCCTAACACACGCCCTGTGTAAGTATGTAGGGAGGTTGCTGATAAAAGGTCAGACTTACAGTTGCTGCTGCTGTTGTTGTTGTTGTTGTTGGTGGTGTTGGTGTTGTTGGTGTTGTTGTTGTGTCTGCCATCTAGTGGCCCAACAGCAGCCATTACATCACCACCTCCCTATAGAGTTCACAGCGCCGCCTGCTGGACTGAAGGATCATTCTGTATAAACCATGATGGTCCAAAGATGATCGCTGAATGGAGCAGCCTGATAATAAGGAATTGCAGTAATCTAGTCTAGAGGTAACAAATGCATGGACTAATTTTTCTGCATCATTTTGACACAGGATGTGTCTGATCTTCGCAATGTTACGTAGATGAAAGAAGGCAGTCCGTGAGGTTTGTTTATGTGAGAGTTAAAGGACATATCCTGATCGAAGATAACTCCCAGATTCCTTACGGTGGTGCTGGAGGCCAGGGCAATGTCATCTAAAGTAACTATATCATTAGATAATTTGTTTCGGAGGTGCTCAGGGCCTAGTACAATAACTTCAGTTTTGTCTGAGTTTTAACATCAGGAAATTGCAGGTCATCCAGGTTTTTATGTCCTTAAGGCATACTTGAAGTTTAGTTAACTGGTTTGTTTCGTCTGGCTTGATCGATAGATATAATTGGGTATCATCTGCATAACAATGAAAGTTTATGGAGTGTTTTCTAATAACATTGCCTAAGGGAAGCATATATAAGGTAAATAGAATTGGTCCAAGTACAGAACCCTGTGGAACTCCGTGACTAACTTTGGCGTGCATGGAGGACTCATCGTTGAACATGTACAAACTGAGATCGATCTGATAAATAGGACTTAAAACCAACTTAGTGCAGTTCCTTTAATGCCAATTAAATGTTCCAGTCTTTGTAATAGGATGTGATGATCAATGGTGTCGAAAGCAGCACTGAGATCTAGCAAGACAAGTACAGAGACAAGTCCTTTGTCCGATGCCATTAGAAGGTCATTTGTAATTTCACTAGTGCTGTCTCTGTGCTATGGTGCACTCTAAATCCTGACTGATAATCTTCAAATAAATGATTGTTCTGTAGAAAGTCACACAGCTGACTGGCAAACTACTTTCTCGAGTATTTTGGAGGTAAAGGGAAGGTTAGATATAGGTCTACAGTTGGCTAGGACCTCTGGATCAAGAGTGGGCTTTTTAAGAAGAGGTTTAATTACAGCTACTTTAAAGGACTGTGGTACATAGCCTGTTAGTAAAGACACATTGATCATATCCAGTAAAGAGGTGCTAACTAGAGGTAAAACTTCTTTTAGCAGTCTAGTTGGAATAGGGTCTAGGAGACAGGTAGATGATTTAGATGAGGAGATCAGTGAGGTTAATTTGTGGAGATCGATAGAGAAAGCAGTCTAAAT
>NC_051274.1:35251738-35344238 GCF_015220745.1 Sebastes umbrosus | reverse complement strand
CATAAAGTACTACAGTGACATAAAGTACTATAGTGACATAAAGTACTACAGTGACATAAAGTACTACAGTGACATAAAGTACTACAGTGACATAAAGTACTACAGTGACATAAAGTACTATAGTGACATAAAGTACTACAGTGACATAAAGTACTACAGTGACATAAAGTACTACAGTGACATAAAGTACTATAGTGACATAAAGTACTACAGTGACATAAAGTACTACAGTGACATAAAGTACTACAGTGACATAAAGTACTATAGTGACATAAAGTACTACAGTGACATAAAGTACTACAGTGACATAAAGTACTATAGTGACATAAAGTACTACAGTGACATAAAGTACTATAGTGACATAAAGTACTACAGTGACATAAAGTACTATAGTGACATAAAGTACTACAGTGACATAAAGTACTACAGTGACATAAAGTACTATAGTGACATAAAGTACTACAGTGACATAAAGTACTACAGTGACATAAAGTACTATAGTGACATAAAGTACTACAGTAACATAAAGTACTACAGTGACATAAAGTACTATAGTGACATAAAGTACTACAGTGACATAAAGTACTACAGTGACATAAAGTACTACAGTGACATAAAGTACTATAGTGACATAAAGTACTACAGTGACATAAAGTACTACAGTGACATAAAGTACTATAGTGACATAAAGTACTACAGTGACATAAAGTACTATAGTGACATAAAGTACTATAGTGACATAAAGTACTATAGTGACATAAAGTACTATAGTGACAGTTGAAGTCTCAGATGCTGTAACTTATAACATCACTTATTCTCTCCTAGTTAGGGTTAGTGAGGGTTAGCATTCATATCTCAATCATTTCATCAGATCTTCTGTAGACCTCTCTGAAGAGCCCAGATCTCTGAGTTCAGGACATCAGAGTGGAGGAGTCTGTAGATTGAATCATTGAGCAGTGAGATGGATCCAGATGTGTGGGTGAAGCAGGCTCAGACTCTCTGATAGAGAGGTTATAAAGGGTGTAGCTGCTGTATGACAGCGTGCTCTCTCACAGGTCTGGGCAGGTTTGAGGTTTTTGTTTTCTCTGAAGGCAGCGTGGTGTTCTACTGCCTCCACAAAACCGCCGTTATATAAGTCACATTCATGTGTGAACTCCGAGTGATGGGCAGTCCTCACTCTGAGGCCTCGCCTACTAGTTCCAAGAAATCTGTGATTCATGCTGTAGTGAATGTCTTTGTTATTCTCCCTCTCGTGTTTCTGTCTCATTTACAATCCAGTTCATCACTGTACTATAGTAGTAAACCACTCAGTACTGTACTATAGTAGTAAACCACTCAGTACTGGAGTATAGTAGTACACCACTCAGTACTGGAGTATAGTAGTACACCACTCAGTACTGTAGTATAGTAGTACACCACTCAGTACTGGAGTATAGTAGTACACCACTCAGTACTGGAGTATAGTAGTACACCACTCAGTTCTTCACATATTACCTTACAGTAGTAGTAAAGAAATAAAATAAAGTAATAAAGTAGGCTACTATAGTGACATAAAGTACTAGAGTGACATAAAGTACTACAGTTACATAAAGTACTATAGTGACATAAAGTTGTTGTACTGGCTGTAGCTGCAGGGATCCATCCAGATGAAGAAGGTTCTAGTCAGTGAGTCAGATATTACTGCTCGTGTGAAACCAGTGACTCGGCCTGCCCAGTGACCCGTTGAGCAAACAGCCCGTTAATAGCAGGAGAGAGTTCCGGTGTTCACGCAGTGAGTCACAGTAGCGTGTGCATGTAGAAAGCAGTGGAGAGCGTGGCGAGTCACAGTAGCGTGTACATGTAGAATGCAGTGGAGAGCGTGGCGAGTCACAGTAGCGTGTGCATGTAGAATGCAGTGGAGAGCGTGGAGAGTCACAGTAGCGTGTGCATGTAGAATGCAGTGAGAGCGTGACGAGTCACAGTAACGTGTACATGTAGAATGCAGTGGAGAGCGTGGCGAGTCACAGTAGCGTGTGCATGTAGAAAGCAGTGGAGAGCGTGGCGAGTCACAGTAACGTGTACATGTAGAATGCAGTGGAGAGCGTGGCCTGTGGTTGTGAAGGCCAAAGGAGGCTCACAGCGTGGGAGGAGGTGAAGCAGCAGCAGGGGGAAGACTCTCTGGGCTCCCCCTCCCCCTCCTCCTCCTCCATGTCAGTCATTGTGAAGGAGAGCAGCTGATGGAGGGAAACACTTTCCATAGCAACCGAGCACGTCCTCCTCCGTCCTCCCCTCCTGTTAACCTGATGCAATCTGTCCACGCTTCACTGAAGAGATCAGTTATTGTAGTTTCACACTAGACGTAGACTTCTCTCTCTGCTCAGAGGAGCTCGGCAGTGTTTTACAACCACAGCATGACGGAGGAGTCGGTGGTTTACACCCTGCAAGTGTTGCAACAGCACATTTCCTTGACTCAAGGCGTGGGCGTTATGACAGCTTGCACAAATATTAGCCTACACAGAAAAAGGTCATCCCCAAGTGTACCTTGAAGTGCTTTATGGTTGTTGACAGTTTTTATGTCAAGACACAGTTAAACTAGGGCTTAATCAAAATTAATCACACATGTTTTATCTGTTCTAAATGAACCTTAAAGGGAGATTAGTCAAGTATTTAATACTCTTATCAACATGGGAGTGGACAAATATGCTGCTTTATGTAAATGTCCAGAAACCCTCACAGGTACTGCATTTAGCATAAAACAATATGCTCCAATCATAACATGTCAAACTGCAGCCCAACAGGCAACAACAGCTGTCAGTGTGTCAGTGTGCTGACTTGACTATGACATGTGATGATCATAAAGTGGGCATGTCTGTAAAGGGGAGACTCGTGGGTACCCATAGAACCCATTTACATTCACTGATCTAGAGGTCAGAGGTCAAGGGACCCCTTTGAAAATGGACATGACAGTTTTTCCTCGCCAACATTTAGTGTAAGTTTGGAGCGTTATTTAACCTCCTTCATGACCAGCTAGTCTGACATGGTTGGTACCGATGGATCCATCAGGTTCTCTAGTTTAACATGATACCAGCATCTTCACTCTAGCTTTAAAGTTACTGCATTAAAGAAATTAGTGGCGTTAAAATTAATTTATGTTATGGTGTTATTATGGTGATGTCATGGTGTTGTTATGGTGTTGTTATGGCGTTACTATGGTGTTGTTATGGTGTTGTTATGGTGTTGTTATGGTGTTGTTATGGTGTTGTCATGGTGTTGCTATGGTGTTGTTATGGTGTTGTTATGGTGTTATTATGGTGTTGTCACGGTGTTGTTATGGTGTTGTTATGGTGTTGTTATGGTGTTATTATGGTGTTGTTATGGTGTTGTTATGGTGTTATTATGGTGTTATTATGGTGTAATCATGGTGTTATTATGGCTTTATTATGGCTTTATTATGGCGTTAACTCTGACAGCCCTAATTTAAAAGCATACATGTGTGAAGGAAGATGGCAGCTGAATTGTCCTCTTCAGATCTGCAGTGATCTCACTGTGACGTCTTTCATGAAGCAGTTGTTTTGGTATTTTTCAGTTGCGTGGTCAGACGAGAAGGAGAGAGTGTCGGGTTCTAAACCGGTTCTCAGAGGTCTATGTGAGAGTTGAAGTTGCTCAAGCTGTTGCTACTTGAAGAAGCATTAGAAATGTTTCTATAACATGAAACCTTCTTACAGTTTGTCACATCATGATCTGGACCACAGCTCAACAAGCCTCACACTTTCAGACCACCTGAAATATTCATACTGGTTCCAGTAAGCTCATTAAGATGATGCCACTGGTTTTTAAAACTCCATTCAACGTTGCAGAGTGCCGTATATTACTCTGCTCATCTCTAAGTGCACTGGGAATGCCGCTTCCTGTGCTCCGTCTTCGGACTGATTCCCGCTCAGCAGCGTGCATGCAAATCATTATCTAATCAGGAAGTGAGGAATCAGATTACTCCGATAGGCTCGAGATGTTGTTGAACCGGACAATAATGATGATGATGATGATGATGATGATGATGATGATGATGATACAGGTCGGTTAGGAGACAAAACAGACATGATGCTGCTCACGACATCCCGGCCCTCTCGAGAAACAACACAATAGGCATCTTTATGACTATTATTAGTTTATTAATATGAGCGTGTTTGACAGTGGAGTCAGGAGCATATTTATATTTATATATTTATATTTTCATATTTATATTTTTATATATTATATGTTTATATTATATCTATATATTTATATTTGTATATTCATATTTATATATTTCTGTATTTATATTTTTATATTTATACATTTATATATTTATATTTTTACATTTTTATATTTATATTTATATTTTTATATGTATATTTCCAGGCTGTATCAATCAGGTGATCAGTAGCAGATGGCGGTTGCTGATGCCTTCTGAATGTGTGTGTTGAATCAGACCTGGTCCACCTGATGGGCTGCGTGAACACTGCTAGGCAACGCCGCTGACCTTTAGAGGGAATTAAGTGAGGACGGTGTGAAGCTCTCAGAGTCCACAGACCGATCACATGTAAAGAAGAGTGGGTGTTCTCTCACATTATGTCACTTCTTTCTCTCAGTGCACTCTTTGTGCTTTAAGTACTGTGATATTCTGTTGAGTGCAGACGGCCGTCACTGATACCTGCGCTGGCTGCACTTTAATGTGTGATCACACCTGTGGACAACAGTGTGAACAACACCTTTACAGTGAGGTCCTTTTCATCAGGCTGGACTGAAAACCACTAAACCACAAATGGCTGATATATAAGATTTACCTTCAGTTCAGTACAGTTATTATACTGTATATATCATGTATTTATGGGGTTCTATGAGGTTCAGACTTTGGATCAGAACCTCATAGAACCCCACTGAGAACACCTGAACTATCCCTTTAAGGTTGAACGCTGCCTACGTCCCCATACTTCCTGCTGTAGAGTTTCTCTTTAGCTTCGCTGTCGTTCACTTACAGTATTAAAATCAATCAGCAGACTGTTAGAACTTCTCCAACAGACTCGTGTAAAACCTGACTCATTGTTTCCAGAGGTTATCGTTGCCTGGTGCTGCAGGTGAAGTGCAGATTCATTTAGAAAGTCTCATATTTGAATGGTCCTGTAATTTAAATCTAATGCAGTCTGCTGTGATGGAAGTTTCTAACATCACTGAATCACTGCTGTTCTCCTTTAAAGTGATGATTACTGAACAATAGAGAAGAAAGGTCAGTAAACTGCCTCAATAACGTCCGTCCTATCTATATTATATTATATTATTATACTATATATTATAGCTAACGTTAGCCACCATAAGCTTCTGCTCATACCAGCCCAGCCCTGATATTATTAAATAGAGAAATGGAGCGTTTTCTGACTTATTAACTCAGCATGTAGAAGCATGTAGCTTCCTGCTTCTTATGGAGAGATCATCTTTACTTATTGATTATCAGCTGCTATCAGGTGTTCTATAATCTGGTGTCAGTCTGTCCCCGTCTGTCCTCTCTCATCATGTCACCGACATCCGTCTACAGCAGCACCGTTACACAGGATGTCCATGGAGTAGTGATGGACATACATCTGTCTGTCATCAGGGAATCTCCTTTATTATGTGTTAAAGGTCCCATATTGTAAAAAGTGAGGTTTCCATGTCTTTTATATTATATAGCAGGTTTAAGTGCTTTATAAATACTGTTAAACTATCAAAACGCTCAATATACGGAGAAACACACAAAGCCCGTATACAGAAATTGTGCGTTTGAAACAAGCCGTTAGGATTTCTGTCCATTTGTGATGTCACAAATCTACAATATATTTAGATCATTACACGGTTTTAAACATAAACATTCTAAATGTGTCCCAGTTTATTTCCTGTTGCAGTGGATGTGAACGACATCAGCTGACAGGAAGTAAACATGGACCCAAGCTGTTGCCTAGCAAAGCAATTCCGTTGTTGAAATGCACTAAAACGGAGCGTTTCAGACAGAGGGTGAATACAGGTATATTCAGACAGACAGAACGAGGAAAATAATGTTGTTTTTTTTAACATACAGCATGTTAACATGTTCTAGTAGAAACACACAATACAAACATGAACCTGAAAATGAGCTGATATGGGACCTTTAAGTGCATGTTTGCTTCTGGAGGTTTTCATATGGAACCCAGCACATGTCCCTCCAGACTTCATGTTTCTGACTTCAGAACTACGAGCTTCTTCTTCTTCTGTGTCAGATTCAGATTTCATGCTCACTTTTGGACATTTTGACATTTAAGTCTGTTCCTTCAGCTTGGAGGGGACGTCCCTTCTCTTGACTCTGACCTCTCTGCAAGATTTCATTGTTTATTTCCACATTTCAACACTTGGTTGTTGTCCTCCTTTATGCTAAACTAAACCACATGCTGGATCTAAGTCTGGTGTTATATTAGTCCGATATGGGCCAGTGGGTGTACGGAAAGAGAGTCTGGGTGCAGAGAATCCCTCGAGTCAGAGAGTCATTTAGCCTGACATGGTTTCCACCAGACTCTTGGCCCAGTTTCTAGTATGGAGTCACATGTTGCTGGTGGTGAGAGATTTAAAATAAATGTAGTATTCAGACGTGAGAACACACAAAGTGTTGATGCTCGGCAGTGAAGCTGAATTTCAGATCATTTTATTCACCAACACATCGAGGAAAGACTGTGAGCGCGGACCACACTGATATATACACTATATATATATACTTTATATATTCTAATTATGCTTCATTGTGTTTACTGGAAGGGAAAAGAGGTTTTAACATGTGTACCGTGTTTCAGTGCAGATGTTGCTGCTTCACTCTGGATATTCAGTGTGGTTCTCTGTGTGGTTCTCTGTGTGGTTCTCTGGGTTCTCACAGAGCCGTGGAGATAATGTGGTTCTCTGGGTTCTCACAGAGCCGTGGAGATGATATCTTTCTGCTTTTATGTTTTACAAAGCGGCCGTCTGCAATGCACCCACCTCCTCTCTTCTCTGTTCTCTCTGCGTCTCTGTCTCACTGTTCCAGGCACCATGTCCACCCCCACACACCCAGAGGTAAAGGAGCTGAACCCTGTCGACTTCATCCAGCTACAGCACTACATCGAATGTGAGTACAGACGGGCAGGAAGGCTTAACGCCCCCCCCCCTCCACTTCCACTTCCACCCACACACACACTCATTTACACTCGCTCACGGTGTGTCACATCTAGAAGAGGCTGCAGGCGGACAAACTCTGTTTCTGCAGATAAATCTGTATTATATATATTATACATATTACATATATTATCTATGTTATATACATTATCTATATTATCTATGTTATCTATATTATATATATTATCTATGTTATATACATTATCTATATTATCTATGTTATCTATATTACATATATTATCTATGTTATCTATATTATCTATATTATCTATGTTATCTATATTACATATATTATCTATGTTATCTATATTACATATATTATCTATGTTATCTATATTATCTATATTATCTATGTTATCTATATTATATATATTATCTATGTTATATACATTATCTATATTATCTATGTTATCTATATTACATATATTATCTATGTTATCTATATTATCTATATTATCTATGTTATCTATATTACATATATTATCTATATTATATACATTATATACATTATCTAAATTACATATATTATCTATATTATCTATATTATATATATTATCTATGTTCACTGTGTAATCTACTGTATGATGGTGACGTCCAGCAGAGTGATACAAGATGTCTTAAAGTCAACATGTGAGACGTCCATGTGTGTCCCTGTGTGTCCCTGTGTGTCCATGTGTGTGTCCATGTGTCCCTGTGTGTGTCTCTGTGTGTCTCTGCTTGCAGACTGCAGTGTGAAGGTGAAGGACGTCCTGAGGGAGTTTGATTCAGATGGCGATCTGGCCCGGCACAGACATGGAGAGGTGAGGGGGGTGGGGGAGACGGGACGGGACAGGACGGGACGGCGTGTCCTGCTGTTCGCCATCAGGTCCAGAACTCCGTCCCAGTGATGTCAGCGACCACATGACCAGACAGAGTTCTGTCTCTCAGAGCAGCAGCTTAATGAGAAATGAGCTTCTGATTTATACCTATTGATCCGTTAGTTAATGATCCTGATTCAGACCATCGATCATGTTGATCAGCTGTCTTCTCACCGTCGATCATGTTGATCAGCTGTCTGCAGCGCAGTGGAGTGAAGCTGCAGATGTAAATTACCTCCTTAGTTTAGCCCATGCAGTGAGGCTGTGCTGAGCGGCGTGCTGACCGGCGTGCTGAATGGCGTGCTGAGCGGCGTGGTGAGCGGCGTGCTGAGCGGCGTGCTGAGCGGCGTGCTGAGCGGCGTGCTGAGCGGCGTGGTGAGCGGCGTGCTGAATGGCGTGCTGAGCGGCGTGGTGAGCGGCGTGCTGAGCGGCATGCTGAGCGGCGTGCTGAGCGGCGTGGTGAGCGGCGTGCTGAATGGCGTGCTGAATGGCGTGCTGACCGGCGTGCTGAGCGGCGTGCTGAATGGCGTGCTGAACGGCGTGCAACGGAAGCTCAAAGGATGAATTAGATGTTCCCGGTGCTGTCGGAGCTGCCGACTACTCAGAGCAGGAAGCAGCTGCAGTCGGTCCTAACGGGTCGTTGGGCTGCAGACGCTTTAATTAGATAATGAAGGAAATGTTTTTGTATTTAATGAGAGAAAACATAAATATAAAACATAAAGTTCTAGTTAAAGAGACTGTTTGTAAGAATCCTAAATGTCTTGTTAACAGCTTCACCTGTGTCCGTTAAGTCAACTAAAGTCAGCGTCCTGTTGCTGGCGCTTGTGCTCGCTCTACATAGACATGAAGGAGCATCACTCAACACAGTGAGGAGACACACGTCAGCTAAAAGCACAATATCACTCTATAGTTCAGCTGAACATTCACTAGATATTCTCAGAGCTAAACTAACTCTTCTGCAGTGTGGAGTGAGCAGCATGCACGTGAGAGGTGGAGAGAGAGAGAGAGAGAAGGAGCGCGGTGTGTGAGTGAAGGCAGGTAGAGGAGCAGAGTACAGCAGAGACTCTGGTCCTGGAGACATTTATATATAATATAATAATAATAATGAACAAGAAGAACTGGGTTTGTGGTTCACCGTTATCAAGGGACTGGTGCTCGTTACTCCTGCAGCGCATCATCAGGTGATGATGACAGAGACGAGGACAGACCGAGACCAGGACAGACAGAGACCTGGTCTTGTCTCCCCCGTTCCCTCCGGCCGCGGTCGGGAGGCTGAGGCAGGAAAAGCCAACACTAGGATCAGCATTGATTCATGGAGAGACCTTGGTCTGGTCAGCTAACATTACTGCCAAGCAGCTGAAATATAGAGTGATATTGTGCTTTTAGCTGACGTGTGTCTCCTCACTGTGTTGAGCGATGCTCCTTCATGTCTATGTAGAGCGAGCACAAGCGCCAGCAACAGGACGCTGACTTTAGTTGACTTAACGGACACAGGTGAAGCTGTTAACAAGACATTGTCGAGTTAAAACATTACACTGTAAACAGAATGTGACTGTCCCATTCATCCCCCCCCCAGTGCATCAATGAAGAAGGCTTCCGTCTCTTCCTGAAGACGTATCTAGGGGTGGAGGACTTCCCCGTGGATCTCTGCCAGAGACTCTTCCGCTCCTTCCAGAACTCTGAACCCGTCCAGGAAGACAGTGAGATCACACAGCACCGATTAACTCAGCTCACATCAGTCTACATTCATCTATCACCTCATGGTCAGACATGCTCTCTCTCTCTCTCTGTCTGTCTCTCTCTCTCTGTCTCTCTCTCTGTCTCTCTCTCTGTCTCTCTCTCTGTCTCTCTCTCCTGTAGAGGAGGTCTTTCTGAAGGATGTCTCGTGTTACTTCTCTCTGCTGGAGGACGGACAGCCCAGGGACAAGCTGGAGTGTGAGTCCTCTGTTTCTTCTCTGATATGATGTGAGAGATGACTGACTTCATCCACAACTTCCACTTTCATTTCCTTCTCTCTCTTCAGTTGCTTTCAAGCTCTATGACAGGGACGGCAACGGAGTCCTCGACAGCTCTGTGAGTGGAGGAAATGTTTCAGTTGAAGAAGTGTCATCACGCCGGCCTCCAGCGCTGAAACGAGTCTGTTGTTGTTGTTGTTGTTCAAACAGGAAGTGGATCGGATCATCGCTCAGATGATGCACGCTGCAGAGTACCTGGGATGGGACGTGTCAGAGCTGAGGCCGGTAAATCCCACAAGCAAAGCCTGTACACGCCATATGTATAGACTCAGCCCTACGTATAGACTCATCCATACGTATAGACTCAGCCCTACGTATAGACTCAGCCCTACGTATAGACTCATCCATACGTATAAACTCAGCCCTACGTATAGACTCAGCCCTACGTATAGACTCATCCATACGTATAGACTCAGCCCTACGTATAGACTCAGCCCTACGTATAGACTCATCCATACGTATAGACTCAGCCCTACGTATAGACTCAGCCCTACGTATAGACTCATCCATACGTATAGACTCAGCCCTACGTATAGACTCAGCCCTAGGTATAGACTCATCCATACGTATAGACTCAGCCCTACGTATAGACTCAGCCCTACGTATAGACTCATCCATACGTATAAACTCAGCCCTACGTATAGACTCAGCCCTACGTATAGACTCATCCATACGTATAGACTCAGCCCTACGTATAGACTCATCCATACGTATAAACTCAGCCCTACGTATAGACTCAGCCCTACGTATAGACTCATCCATACGTATAGACTCAGCCCTACGTATAGACTCAGCCCTACGTATAGACTCAGCCCTACGTATAGACTCATCCATACGTATAGACTCAGCCCTACGTATAGACTCATCCATACGTATAAACTCAGCCCTACGTATAGACTCAGCCCTACGTATAGACTCATCCATACGTATAGACTCAGCCCTACGTATAGACTCAGCCCTACGTATAGACTCATCCATACGTATAGACTCAGCCCTACGTATAGACTCAGCCCTACGTATAGACTCATCCATACGTATAGACTCATCCATACGTATAGACTCAGCCCTACGTATAGACTCAGCCCTAGGTATAGACTCATCCATACGTATAGACTCAGCCCTACGCATAGACTCATCCATACGTATAGACTCAGCCCTACGTATAGACTCATCCATACGTATAGACTCAGCCCTACGTATAGACTCATCCATACGTATAGACTCAGCCCTACGTATAGACTCATCCATACGTATAGACTCAGCCCTACGTATAGACTCAGCCGTACGTATAGACTCGGCCCTACGTATAGACTCAGCCCTACGTATAGACTCATCCATACGTATAGACTCAGCCATACATATAGACTCAGCCCTACGTATAGACTCAGTCCTACGTATAGACTCATCCCTATGTATAGACTCAGCCCTAGGTATAGACTCAGGCCTACGTATAGACTCATCCATACGTATAGACTCAGCCCTACGTATAGACTCATCCATACGTATAGACTCATCCATACGTATAGACTCAGCCCTAGGTATAGACTCATCCCTACGTATAGACTCATCCCTACGTATAGACTCAGCCCTAGGTAGACTCATCCCTACGTATAGACTCATCCCTACGTATAGACTCAGCCCTACGTATAGACTCAGCCCTACGTATAGACTCATCCATACGTATAGACTCAGCCCTACGTATAGACTCATCCATACGTATAGACTCAGCCCTACGTATAGACTCAGCCCTACGTATAGACTCAGCCCTACGTATAGACTCATCCCTACGTATAGACTCAGCCCTACGTATAGACTCATCCATACGTATAGACTCAGCCCTACGTATAGACTCATCCATACGTATAGACTCAGCCCTACGTATAGACTCAGCCCTACGTATAGACTCATCCATACGTATAGACTCATCCATACGTATAGACTCAGCCCTACGTATAGACTCATCCATACGTATAGACTCAGCCCTACGTATAGACTCATCCATACGTATAGACTCATCCATACGTATAGACTCAGCCCTACGTATAGACTCATCCATACGTATAGACTCAGCCCTACGTATAGACTCAGCCCTACGTATAGACTCATCCCTACATATAGACTCAGCCCTACGTATAGACTCATCCCTACGTATAGACTCAGCCCTACGTATAGACTCATCCATACGTATAGACTCAGCCCTACGTATAGACTCATCCCTACGTATAGACTCAGCCCTACGTATAGACTCAGCCCTACGTATAGACTCATCCATACGTATAGACTCAGCCCTACGTATAGACTCATCCATACGTATAGACTCAGCCCTACGTATAGACTCATCCATACGTATAGACTCAGCCCTACGTATAGACTCATCCCTACGTATAGACTCAGCCCTACGTATAAACTCAGCCGTACGTATAGACTCGGCCCTACGTATAGACTCAGCCCTACGTATAGACTCATCCATACGTATAGACTCAGCCCTACGTATAGACTCATCCATACGTATAGACTCAGCCCTACGTATAGACTCAGCCGTACGTATAGACTCGGCCCTACGTATAGACTCAGCCCTACGTATAGACTCATCCATACGTATAGACTCAGCCATACATATAGACTCAGCCATACGTATAGACTCAGCCCTACGTATAGACTCAGTCCTACGTATAGACTCATCCCTATGTATAGACTCAGCCCTAGGTATAGACTCAGCCCTACGTATAGACTCAGCCCTATGTATAGACTCATCCCTACATATAGACTCAGCCTTATGTATAGACTCATCCCTACGTATAGACTCAGCCCTAGGTATAGACTCAGCCCTACGTATAGACTCATCCATACGTATAGACTCAGCCCTACGTATAGACTCATCCATACGTATAAACTCAGCCCTACGTATAGACTCAGCCCTACGTATAGACTCATCCATACGTATAGACTCAGCCCTACATATAGACTCAGCCCTACGTATAGACTCATCCATACGTATAGACTCAGCCCTACGTATAGACTCAGCCCTACGTATAGACTCATCCATACGTATAGACTCAGCCCTACGTATAGACTCAGCCCTAGGTATAGACTCATCCATACGTATAGACTCAGCCCTACGTATAGACTCATCCATACGTATAGACTCAGCCCTACGTATAGACTCAGCCCTATGTATAGACTCAGCCCTACGTATAGACTCATCCATACGTATAGACTCAGCCCTACGTATAGACTCATCCCTACGTATAGACTCATCCATACGTATAGACTCATCCCTACGTATAGACTCATCCATACGTATAGACTCAGCCCTAGGTATAGACTCATCCATACGTATAGACTCAGCCCTACGTATAGACTCATCCATACGTATAGACTCAGCCCTACGTATAGACTCATCCCTACGTATAGACTCATCCATACGTATAGACTCATCCCTACGTATAGACTCATCCATATGTATAGACTCAGCCCTACGTATAGACTCAGCCCTACGTATAGACTCATCCCTACGTATAGACTCATCCATACGTATAGACTCAGCCCTACGTATAGACTCATCCATACGTATAGACTCAGCCCTACGTATAGACTCATCCATACGTATAGACTCAGCCCTACGTATAGACTCAGCCGTACGTATAGACTCGGCCCTACGTATAGACTCAGCCCTACGTATAGACTCATCCATACGTATAGACTCAGCCATACATATAGACTCAGCCATACGTATAGACTCAGCCCTACGTATAGACTCAGCCCTACGTATAGACTCAGCCCTACGTATAGACTCATCCATACGTATAGACTCATCCATACGTATAGACTCAGCCCTACGTATAGACTCAGCCCTAGGTATAGACTCATCCATACGTATAGACTCAGCCCTACGTATAGACTCATCCATACGTATAGACTCAGCCCTACGTATAGACTCATCCATACGTATAGACTCAGCCCTACGTATAGACTCAGCCGTACGTATAGACTCGGCCCTACGTATAGACTCAGCCCTACGTATAGACTCATCCATACGTATAGACTCAGCCATACATATAGACTCAGCCATACGTATAGACTCAGCCCTACGTATAGACTCAGTCCTACGTATAGACTCATCCCTATGTATAGACTCAGCCCTAGGTATAGACTCAGCCCTACGTATAGACTCAGCCCTATGTATAGACTCATCCCTACATATAGACTCAGCCCTATGTATAGACTCATCCCTACGTATACACTCAGCCCTAGGTATAGACTCAGCCCTACGTATAGACTCATCCATACGTATAGACTCAGCCCTACGTATAGACTCATCCATACATATAGACTCATCCATACGTATAGACTCAGCCCTAGGTATAGACTCATCCCTACGTAGACTCAGCCCTAGGTATAGACTCATCCCTACGTATAGACTCAGCCCTACGTATAGACTCATCCCTACGTATAGACTCATCCCTACATATAGACTCAGCCCTACGTATAGACTCATCCATACGTATAGACTCAGCCCTACGTATAGACTCATCCCTACGTATAGACTCAGCCCTACGTATAGACTCAGCCCTACGTATAGACTCATCCATACGTATAGACTCAGCCCTACGTATAGACTCATCCATACGTATAGACTCAGCCCTACGTATAGACTCAGCCCTACGTATAGATTCATCCCTACGTATAGACTCAGCCCTACGTATAGACTCATCCCTACGTATAGACTCAGCCCTACGTATAGACTCATCCATACGTATAGACTCAGCCCTACGTATAGATTCATCCCTACGTATAGACTCAGCCCTACGTATAGACTCATCCCTACGTATAGACTCAGCCCTACGTATAGACTCATCCATACGTATAGACTCAGCCCTACGTATAGACTCAGCCCTACGTATAGACTCATCCATACGTATAGACTCAGCCCTACGTATAGATTCATCCATACGTATAGACTCAGCCCTACGTATAGACTCATCCCTATGTATAGACTCAGCCCTACGTATAGACTCAGCCCTACGTATAGACTCATCCCTACGTATAGATTCATCTATACACCTACAGTACAGCTACAGTACAGCTACAGTACAGCTACAGTACACCTACAGTACACCTACAGTACACCTACAGTGTAGGTGTACTGTAGGTATACTGTAGATTCTACAGTATACCTACAGTATAAGTGGATTGTAAACTAATTCCCACACATGAGTATTTTCAGAGAACAGCTGATAGAGGCTGGTGTGCTGACTGGATGTGCTTTCATCAGGTTCTGAAGGACATGATGACGGCCATCGATGCTGACAGCAGCGGTACGGTGTCTCTGGAGGAGTGGGTGGAGGGAGGCATGAACAACGTTCCCCTGCTGGTGTTGTTGGGTCTGAAGGTACTTTAACTCACATATCTCTCATTTTTACAGCAGGTGGTAAAACCTCCTTTTACTGCTCTTGTGAAACGTCGATTTGGCGTGCCTCTCCTCTGTCCTTCGCCCCCTCGCCGTCTATAAGGGCCTTTCTGCCGACTCAGTGTTTACAGGGTGTGGTGATGTCAGCTCTGCACCATCAGAGTGCTTCAGCGTTTTCCATTTACTCTGCACAATCTCTGCCCACATTTAACTGAGTACCTGCATCAAACAGCAGTCTGTAGGCCCTCTATCTGACTAATGGAATTAAAGAGCGGCTCCATTATTATTATTATCATCATTAATATTATTATTATTATTACTATCATTATTATTATTATTATTATTACTATCATTATTATTATTATTATTATATCTTTCTGAACTTCCCAGTATTGTTCCTTATTTTCCTTGTTTTCAAATCCAAACATTAATACAACATCACATTTTGGTCAAAGTTTGTTTTAGAATCAAAATATGACCTCGCCGTCAGTCGGCCGCTTCACCTCGCTGTCAGTCGGCCGCTTCACCTCGCCGTCAGACGGCCGCTTCACCTCGCCGTCAGTCGGCCGCTTCACCTCGCCGTCAGTCGGCCGCTACACCTCGCCGTCAGTCGGCCGCTTCACCTCGCCGTCAGTCGGCCGCTTCACCTCGCCGTCAGTCGGCCGCTTCACCTCGCCGTCAGACGGCCGCTTCACCTCGCCGTCAGTCGGCCGCTTCACCTCGCCGTCAGACGGCCGCTTCACCTCGCCGTCAGTCGGCCGCTTCACCTCGCCGTCAGACGGCTGCTTCACCTCGCCATCAGACAGCCCTCTCTGACGGGGAACTGAAGCCGTTATATCGCTCTCTTCACAGCCACCAGACTCCATTCATAAAACATTCATTTTACCTCTCAGAAGAACACGGGGGTATACATACAACCCCACTTCAAATATTCGTACCATCCCTTTTCAGTTATTACCAAACTGATCACAGCTAACGTTGACTCAGCTAGTGCTAGCGTTCACATTATTGATAACCTTATTGATTAGCTTACTGTGCTAACTTGCGTCACTGCTGTCTGCTAACGGCTGAGGGAAAAACCTGTAACAGAAGGAGATGGACCGGCCCTTTAACTAAGTGCCTGCAAGAAGCAGCCATGTTGAGGCCCTATCTTTGACTAAAGGAATGAATCAGTGTAATGTTGGGTGTATACATAAGAACGGTTGTCTTAAAGCGAGGACAGATCAGTTGTGTGTTGTTGGGTTTTGTTTAAAAGCTTCATACTGTCGGAAGGCTCGCCCTCTGTGGCGCTCTGAAACCGTGGCCTGGACTCTGCATCTGGGTTTGGCCTCTACAACAATGCTGGGGCCTTCCCCTCAGGCTATTTCTAGCCACCAATGGACATTTGAAGCCCAGGGTGCATGAATTCAGCCCCCCCCGCCCCACATTCGCTCTGCCTCATGCAGTCAGTGACAGGCTGATGCATCACCATTTCAGTGTGTAATCCAGATAAAAGTGCCGGTAAACAGATTGAAAGCAACCTTATAATCTCGTGTTGAGAATTTGAGATTATAGTCGGTGTTGGTTTAAATCTCCGTGGTGCTGCAGAACACATGATATGTGGAGCCGCTGCTGCATAATCAGCAGTCTCATTACGGCGAGGTTAGTCACGAGTGGGTGTGAAAAACAACTGTGAAATTCAACGCCGTGCCCACAGTGCCTTTATGAGAGGGCCGGTGATGTTTAACCCAACGTTTAACAAAGGCAACAAATAGAAGCTGCTTCTGTTGCATTGATTCTTCTGTCCACATGTTCTCTGTCTGCACCGACCAGATGACCCAGAAGGACGGGCAGCACCTCTGGAGGATGAAACACTTCAACAGGCCCGCTTACTGCAACGTGTGCCAGAGCATGCTGCTGGGTCTGAGGAAACAGGGACTGTGCTGCACCTGTGAGTACCTGAACCCACCACAAGAGGGCCACATTCATCAAACTGAACCCACCACAAGAGGGCCACATTCATCAAACTGAACCCACCACAAGAGGGCCACATTCATCAAACTGAACCCACCACAAGAGGGCCACATTCATCAAACTGAACCCACCACAAGAGGGCCACATTAATCAGACTGAACCCACCACAAGAGGGTCACATTTATCAGACTGAACCCACCACAAGAGGGCCACATTAATCAGACTGAACCCACCACAAGAGGGTCACATTTATCAGACTGAACCCACCACAAGAGGGCCACATTAATCAGACTGAACCCACCACAAGAGGGCCACATTAATCAGACTGAACCCGCCACAAGAGGGCCACATTTATCAGACTGAACCTGCCACAAGAGGGCCACATTTATCAGACTGAACCCGCCACAAGAGGGCCACATTTATCAGACTGAACCCGCCACAAGAGGGCCACATTAATCAGACTGAATCCATCACAAGAGGGCCACATTAATCAGACTGAACCCGCCACAAGAGAGCCACATTAATCAGACTGAATCCATCACAAGAGGGCCACATTAATCAGACTGAACCCGCCACAAGAGGGCCACATTAATCAGACTGAACCCGCCACAAGAGGGCCACATTAATCAGACTGGATCTTTCTCTGTCAGTTTTAATTGTATGCTCTGTAAACATCATGTGATGCCATGTGTGCCGCTGTGCAGGCTGTAAGTACACCGTCCACGGCCGCTGTGCTAACAGGAACCCGGCGCCCTGCACCAGGACGTATGTGAAGTCCAAGAAAGAAACGGGGGTAAGCCAGCGTCTCCATGACAACATGTTCAGTCTATATTAGACCACATCCTGAGTCTCTTATGTTAAAACATTCATCCCACATTTCAGCTTTCAGCGCACGACTGGGTGAGCGGGAACTGTGACTCCAGGAAGTGTGAAAAGTGCCAGAAGAAGATCAAGAGCTTTCAAGGCTTAACGGGCAAACACTGTGTGTGGTGTCACACCATGGTGAGGACTGGTCTCTATACAGTTTATAACATTGTGTGGTGTTACACCATAGTGAGGACTGAACTCTATACAGTTTATAACACTGTGCGTGGTGTTACACCATGGTGAGGACTGAACTCTATACAGTTTATAACACTGTGTGGTGTTACACCATGGTAAGGACTGAACTCTATACAGTTTATAACACTGTGTGTGGTGTTACACCATGGTTAGGACTGAACTCTATACAGTTTATAACACTGTGTGTGGTGTTACACCATGGTGAGGACTGAACTCTATACAGTTTATAACACTGTGTGTGGTGTTACACCATGGTGAGGACTGGTCTCTATACAGTTTATAACACTGTGTGTGGTGTTACACCATGGTGAGGACTGAACTCTATACAGTTTATAACACTGTGTGTGGTGTTACACCATGGTGAGGACTGGTCTCTATACAGTTTATAACACTGTGTGTAGTGTTACACCATGGTGAGGACTGAACTCTATACAGTTTATAACACTGTGTGTGGTGTTACACCATGGTGAGGACAACTCTATACAGTTTATAACACTGCGTGGTGTTACACCATGGTGAGGACTGGTTTCTATACAGTTTATAACACTGTGTGGTGTTACACCATGGTGAGGACTGGTTTCTATACAGTTTATAACACTGTGTGGTGTTACACCATGGTGAGGACTGGTTTCTATACAGTTTATAACACTGTGTGTGGTGTTATTGTTTGTGTTGTACAGCGTCATGATGAGTGTGCAGACCAGGAGCCAACACAGTGTACCTGTGGACCCCTCAGAGACCACATCCTGCCTCCCTGGGCCATATATCCTGTTATAAAGGTACAGAACCAGAACCAACACTAACATATATCCTGTTATAAAGGTACAGAACCAGAACCAGGTTTGGTGTATAGTAGGGTTGGAACGGTTTGTGTATTTGATCCGAACCGTTCGGTTCAGGACGTTCGGTTCAGGACGTTCGGTTCAGGACGTTCGGTTCGGTCCGTGACATCCTTTCAGTTCGCTGTTACCCAAACAGCTGTTCATGTCGACTACTCAAACACGCAGAACAGAAACTCTGGAGCGTGAGTTTGACCTGTAAAGTTCTGGCAGCGCAGCAGGAATGATATCAGCAGTGTAGCGCCCAGTAGCTCAGGATAGTCGAGCTAAACTGACAACCAGTTGTGTCAAACTGCACGCCGACACGGTTCAACTGAAGTCGGGTTTATATGTGGACACCTGAAACATTTAATTATGGCGGCATCAACCGACCGTGTCGATCAGCAGAGCGAAACAAAAGCAGACTGGACCGAGTCAGTTCCCCCCCACAGCGTTCAGACAGCCTCCTCCTGCAGACTCACATCGTGACAAAGTCATATCTGATGCTATAAGAGAGTTTATCGCTGCATATACGACATCACTCCATCATAAACTATACAGAATTAAAGCAGATGGTCAAAGAGCGTGAGCCTTCACGTATATATATATATATATATATATATATATATTTAAACTAGCAGAAGCAGCAGTTGAGGATTTAAGGTGGAACATTACATTTACATTACAGACATTTGTGATTTTATTTTTGTAATTGATTTATTCTTTTTTTTTTTTTAAAGTTATTTTTTTGGGGGCATTTTTCCATTTTTTATTGAGAGGACAGTGGATAGAGTCTTGAAAGGGGGGAGAGAGAGAGTGGATGCGGAAAGGGCCACAGGCCGGATTCGAACCCGGGCCGCCGCGGTCAGGACCAAGCCTTGATACATGGACGCCCGCTCTACCAACTGAGCTAACCCAGGCGCCCAAGTAATTGATTTATTCTTATTGACAGTATGTCAGTATTTGAGTGCCTTAACTGTTCTAGTCAGAGTTCTGACCAATGAGCTGCTGTTGAGTGAGTGGGAGATAATAAGCCACGTTGTTTAATAGTTCTGGTTGAGCTTCTGCTTCAATGTATGTTGATGGCCTTAGTCTATAATGACATCATATTTATATGAAAATAACAAAGATGCATGTTTTGTTTGCACTAATTACTGTAGAGATGATTCTTTCAATTAAGATTTGACAATGAAGAAGAGTTGATGTTCCTTATGTAAGCCTTACTTTTGTTAAGGCAAACATTTGTTAACTTATTTTTGCCAAATAAATGAGAAGCATGTTGAAATCAGAACCAGACCTCCTCACTGGAACAGATATGTACCGAACCGAACCGAAAACCGTGATATGAACCCAACCGTGAGTTTTGTGAACCGTTCCACCCCTAGTGTGTAGAGATGTCTCTTTGTCCTCAGAAGGTTGTGGGGTCGATGATATGTTCTTTGGTTTAATGGATGTCTTCCTGTCTCGGTCGGTGAAGGAGAGACCGAACGGCTGCTCCGGCTCAACGGATGACAGCGAGCTCTACACGACTCCTGATGGACAAGTGCTTCAGGTTTTTCATCCTTTCATCATCGATACAGTGTTTACAGTGAGGATCTGATTTGTCTGCATGGACAGTAAATCTATTTGTTTTATTGAACAGATCAGCCCCGTGCCAAACACCCATCCTCTGCTAGTGTTCGTCAACCCTAAGAGTGGCGGCAAACAGGGAGAGAGGTGAGTGAACAAAGAAATGAGAGCTGTCAGTCCATTAAAATAATCATTAATAGAAAGATAATCACACATTTATCTGTTCTAAATGTTCCTTAAAGGGAGATTAGTCAAGTATTTAATCCTCTTATCAACATGGGAGTGGACAAATATGCTGCTTTATGCACATTTATGTATATATTTATGATTGTAAATCAATTAACAATACAAAACAATGACAGATATTGATCCAGAAACCCTCACAGGAACTACATTTAGCAGAACTGTGGAGTGTTATTTAGTAGGGATGCACCGATACCACTTCATTCAGACCCAGTACAAGTACTTACATTTGGGTACTCTCTGATACCGAGTACCGATACGAGTACCGATACGAGTACCGATACGAGTACCGATACGAGTACCGATACGAGTACTTCTCTGTGCCAAAAGACCCTTGTTAACAGCCAGCTGGAGGGTGTGAGCGACACACGGCAGGCTGGGGAGTCCCGCATACGAGGCGTAGCTCCGCCACCGGCTCTAGGTCGGCTTGGAAATGTTCGGGGCGAAGGTGGCTCTCGGTTGCAGCTTTATAGCGCTCCCCGCACGGACCTCATCGCACCGTGACGGGGCTCTCTGCTCCCGGTGCGACTGTCAACCGGGGCGGACTGTCCTCAGTGCGCCCCAACCGCGTCGTGCCGCGGCCCACATAGAAGGTGCCAGGGGTCTGCGGTGATGTCTGCGGCCCAACCGACCCGTCTTGAAACATGGACCAAGGAGTCTAACACACGCGCGAGTCAGAGGGTGACAGCAAAACTTCGTTGCGCAATGGAAGTGAGGGCCGGCGCGCACCGGCTGAGGCGAGATCCCGGCCCAGCGGGGTCGGGCGCACCACCGTAAAGTGGTATCGGTGCCGTTGTATCGGAGGCGTTTTGTGAGTGCGAGTACATGAGCACAGTATTGGACCCGATACCCGATGATCCGATGAGTTTCAGATGATACCAGTAGCTTCCCTCTAGCTGTAAAACTGAGATGTACAACCTAAAAATCACAAGTTGCGTTAAAGAAATTAGTGTCGTTAAAATGAATTTGTGTTAACTCGTTATAATCACGTTAACTTTGACAGCTCTAGAAGAAATAGATGTCTAATACATGCACATTGTTTAGCCTGATTTTATGCATTTCAGAGTCCTGCATAAATTCCAGTATTTACTGAATCCACGGCAGGTAAACAACCTTTCGAATGGCGGACCTGGACCAGGGTGAGTATCTGGTACAACAGATATTATAAATGGAAATAGATTTTAGCTAGATATTAGACTGCCCACAGTGTCCTGTAGACGTGAAGCTCCATCATCTCTCTTTCAGACTGAGCTTCTTCAGACATCTGCAGGATTACAGGATCTTGGTGTGCGGAGGAGACGGCACCGTTGGCTGGATTCTAGACGCCATAGGTGAGAGGTTGATGGATCACTAGAAGAAGACACGCGTGAGCTTCCACACCGTGAGCTTCTGCTGAACATCGTTGTGACGCACTTCCTGTTTGCTTCCCCTTCTTTTCCCTCTTTCATGCTGTCAGACAAAGCCGATCCGTTGGTGCGGCCACCTGTCGCCGTGCTTCCTCTGGGCACAGGAAATGACCTCGCACGATGTCTGCGATGGGGAGGAGGTGAGAAATAAAGAAGAGTGTTCTCTGATTATGAAAATAATGAAACAGCTTGCTGCGTGTGCTCTGTTGATGTGTGTGTGTGTGTGTGTGTGTGAGACCCGGCGATCCCGACCAACGCTACTGTCTTTAAGAGGCTGTAGCGGCTCAGTGTTAGAGCCAGAGTGAAGGTTCTGGTATCATAGGAAACTAGTAAATCTAAGGAGGCCATCGGCACCAACCGTGTCATGTGTCACGAAGTTAGGCTAAATTTTGGCGAGGAAAGATGTGTGAATGTACATGGGTTCTCTGGGTACTAACGAGTCTCCTCTTTACAGACATGCCCACTTTATGATAATCACATGCAGTTTAAATGTGTTATTGTCTCCTATTCTAAAATGGTGTGTTTGAATATTTCTGCATCCTGGGGTCCCTAAACAGTGTTGAATCACATAAACTGGGTCTCACTGTAAAGCTGAGACTCTGGTGGATCCAATGAACCCAACTGGATTCATGTGTGATGATGTTAGTCCCCATAGGAGACATTTCATTGACCTCACTGTATAAAATGACCTGTGGTGACCTCTAGGATAATCACAGCCTCATGAAACTTTACAGACACAAACTAGAGACCTAGAGCATTCAGAGGATGGATGGATCAAACTAGAGACCTAGAGCATTCAGAGGATGGATGGATCAAACTAGAGACATAGAGCATTCAGAGGATGGATGGATCAGACTAGAGACATAGAGCATTCAGAGGATGGATGGATCAGACTAGAGACATAGAGCATTCAGAGGATGGATGGATCAAACTAGAGACCTAGAGCATTCAGAGGATGGATGGCTTTCCTAGCTAGATTGACAATAAGGGGGTTTCTGCTTGCCATCCAATCACCGAAAAATGCAGAAATCTCCAAATGTCAAAAGTTTTTGATACCAAATCACAGCATGTCTTTTTCTCAGGTGTTCCTCAAGGTCTTGGTGTCTTAATGTGGTATTTTGGAGGGATTATTGATCATTTTTATTAATTCTCCAGTGGTAAAAAAATGGTTAAATTTAGCACCAAATCTGTGTAATAAATGGAATCAACCCAACATCTTCTGAGACCTAATAGAGCATGGGGATGACCATCATATACTTCTATCATCATGTTCTAAACCCTGATACACTCTAAAGATTTGTTTTATTTTAGTCAGATTAATCTACAGGTTCCAGCTTTCAGATGATGTTCACCTCTTCTATGTGACGTCTCCTGTTGACCTGCTATCTGCTTCATGTGTTTGAAGGATACGACGGCGAGGATCTGAGTCGTATTCTTAAAGACATCGAGGGGAGCTCGGAGGTTCTGATGGACCGCTGGAGTGTGCAGGTCATCCCAGATGAGAACCAGGAGAAGGGCGACCCGGTGCCCTACGAAATCATCAACAACTACTTCTCTATTGGCGTTGTGAGTTTCTCAGGAATACGTCGTCACACCAGAGGAAGGGATTATTTTTACAGGTTTGTGATTGGATCATTTCTGTGTTGTGCTGACAGGACGCCTCCATCGCCCACCGCTTCCACACCATGAGGGAGAAACATCCCCAGAAATTTAACAGCAGGTACCAGTTCAACATATTATTAGTGTCTAGTGTGTGTGTGATAACAGGAGAAAATGTTCTGTGAAAATGAATTATCACTTCAACCTGAAAACATCACACTCTGCTTTATGATTACAGGATGAAGAACAAGCTGTGGTATTTTGAATTTGCCACTTCAGAAACCATCTCTGCTTCCTGCAAGAAACTGAACGAAAGTCTAACAATCGAGGTGAGAACGCAGCTTCAGCTTCATCATCTTCATCATCTTCATCATCTTTGCATGTTTGTATTTAGTCTCCGGACCAGAGTAGTGAACTGTGGAATCACTCCAGTACTGATGTTTGACCTGGTCTCTTCTTCAGTGCTGCGGTACTCCGCTGGATCTCAGTGGCCTCTCTCTAGAAGGCGTTGCTGTCCTAAACATTCCCAGCATGCACGGCGGCTCCAACCTGTGGGGTGAAACCAAAAAAGGGGACACCAAGGGACTGACGAGTCAGGAGGAGCCCGAGGTGATCGTCGACCCAGAAATCCTGAAAGTGACCTCCCAAGGTATTTGGTCTTTGGTGGAGTTAAACCAGGAGGCAGACCAGATTCAGGGCGCTTTCACACGCCAACATTTAGTCTGTTCTAATCTATCTCTGGTGCACTGTGTGAGAGGTAGGCTCATTTCATCATAGACTACTATACAACCAGAGGAGCTGCCCCCTGCTGGCTGGTAGAGAGGATGCATGTTCACTGTGTTCAGCGGTCCTGGGCAGTCAGCCTATCAGAACTTTATTAGAACAGAGGATGAGTAACATGTTCTTGTCAGATCTCAGTGACCGTCGACTGGAGGTGGTCGGCCTTGAAGGAGCCATGGAGATGGGACAGATATACACGGGTCTTAAGAGCGCCGTGAGGCTCGCCAAAACATCCCAGATCACCATCAGGTGAGAAGCAGACATGTTGAGACTCGTCTGGTTCTGAAGGCCCGTTAGACTCCTAGAAGTCTGGATGATGATGTGTTGTAGTTGACTGATCAGCAGCTGAGGATGATCCTCTGCTGTTTTAATGACTCGTTAGCTTCATTGATTCTGTTCCCTGATCTCTCTGCTCCACCTTCAGGGTGAAGAAAGCCTTACCGATGCAGATAGACGGAGAGCCGTGGATGCAGCCTCCCTGCACGGTGAATACTATCCTCCATCTACTGTAGTAACACACTGACTCTGGATCAGAACCTCATAGAACCCCACTGAGAAACACCTGAACTCTGTCTTTAACCTCTATCTACTGTAGTAACACACTGACTCTGGATCAGAACCTCATAGAACCACACTGAGAAACACCTGAACTCTGTCTTTAACCTCTATCTACTGTAGTAACACACTGACTCTGGATCAGAACCTCATAGAACCACACTGAGAAACACCTGAACTCTCCCTTTAACCTCCATCTACTGTAGTAATACACTGACTCTGGATCAGAACCTCATAGAACCACACTGAGAAACACCTGAACTCTGTCTTTAACCTCTATCTACTGTAGTAACACACTGACTCTGGATCAGAACCTCATAGAACCACACTGAGAAACACCTGAACTCTCCCTTTAACCTCCATCTACTGTAGTAACACACTGACTCTGGATCAGAACCTCATAGAACCACACTGAGAAACACCTGAACTCTGTCTTTAACCTCTATCTACTGTAGTAACACACTGACTCTGGATCAGAACCTCATAGAACCACACTGAGAAACACCTGAACTCTCCCTTTAACCTCCATCTACTGTAGTAACACACTGACTCTGGATCAGAACCTCATAGAACCACACTGAGAAACACCTGAACTCTCTCTTTCATGTAGAAATGTTTTTATATTATATTTATATTATAATTTTCTGGACATTTAACTTCTTTATTTTTATTTTTCAGATCCACATCACTCACAAGAACCAGGCCCGGATGTTGATGGCTCCTCAAGCAAAGTCATCCGGCTTCTTCACCTACAAATGAAACTGCTCAGAGCAGCGACGTGCTCTCGTTTACTGTAAATAGAAGACTGGGACTTTTTTAAAGATATAAAATCAGTCTGAATGTGCACGTTGTAGAATAATAAAGTTACGATAAGTGCATCTGTGTAACACATAACCCAGAGGTCAGGGGTCAGGGATCAGGGGTCAGGGCTCAGAGCTCAGCAACCTTTACTAACTAAAGAGCCAATTTAGGCAAAAATAAAAATAAAAATCTGTCTGGAGCCGCAAAACGTGATCATTGTGATGAAGGTAACACAGTTTATAGTCTAAGTATATAGTATATAAGTCTAATGCAGTGAGGGCCAAAGAGACAATGTACTACGGAGTATTAGGACCACATTGAGGGAAAACACATCTGAGATTTACACAATAAAGTCAGAACTTTATGAGAAAAAAAGAAAATAACACGTAAAATTACTCCTTTATAATATTCTGACTTTATTCTCTAAACCTCAGATTTCTGTTTTTTCCTCAATGTGGCCCTAATACTCCGTCGTACCGTCGTACCATAGACCTACAACAATTGATAAATAAAAATGAAAATGTAAACAAAAAAACAGTTCAACATTCATTTCCATTCTTAAAGATCCACAGGGAGCCGCTGGAGAGGAGCTGAAGAGACGCATGTGGCTCCGGAGCTGCAGGTTGTTGACCTCTGACCCCTGACATAACCGCAGCATGATTACAACGAGATGTTTGTGTGTTTTTATCAGTACTCTGTCTCAGCTGGTGGAGACGCTGCTCTGTAGAAACTAAACCTTTAAAGTGAAGCGTATCCAGCTTCATGTGCCTTTACAATCTGTCTTTATGGTTATGGCTTTGGTAGGAGACTTACTGAGCTCAGCGTGTAGACGTGCACTTTGGACATAATCCGTGTAGTACTGCTGTTTTTCTTTGTGGCTGTAAAGACGCTGTGAAAGCCAGATTATGTCGGTGTCAGGTTGGAACTAAAAGCGACGGATGGATGAGATTTGACTGAAGTTATTTTACTGTTTATTTCGTACATTTCAGAAGATACTTGAAGGTGTTTTTGGGGAACAGTAACGGGACAATCATTACCAAGAGGAGGCTGCATGTTGATCAGTGTTCACTTCTAACTTATATCTTATTTAAATGCCTAATCATCACTCACATCATCTCAATATATCTGTAATAACACACTGTGTTAATAAATCATCTGGACCTGATTCACTCTGTGGAGATCATTTCTTTGTTCTGCCACTAGGTGGCGTCAGAAGGCTGCATCATGATGAGGATGATGATGATGAGGATCTTCTCTTCTCTGCCTTCATCTCTCTGTTGTAAATATAAAGTTAATATTTAGTTTTTCTCTGAGTAACATTACCCCTATGACTTTTAATGATGGGTTAGTCTGCCAGCAACAAATGTTGCCTTTAAATGCTGTCGGACAAATCATGACTCAACTGTTTGAAATAAGGCACCAAATGAAATAATTCTGTCACATATGAGCCTTATAAAGTTATTATTAGTTATTATTAGTTATTATAAGCTGGTGGGAATATGCTACAGCTTTAAAGAGCCCCTCAGGTTTACGCTGTAAGACATATGAAATACTCTGCTTTGAATAATAATTACTCTTTGGCTTTCAACAGTCTTCAGAGGTCTTGTTTTGTACAAAACCCAAAATATTAATATATAAGACATAAAACAGAAAATCCTCAAACTACACAAGCTAACACCACGAAATATGTAACACTTCTAAAACAATCAATAATGAAAATAGTGACTGACTAATCAATACCATGACTTATCGAAAACATGACTAATCAATAACATGACTAATCAATAACAGGCCTTGTCTTGACTCTAATTTCTAAAATATAACCAGTTATTGCTGCTTTTACAGTCCCAAAACTAAACCACCTTCAGCTTCTGGCATCTGAATCAGAAACGTCCGAGGGGCCCTGAAGGCAGCACAACAGGAAGCACGTCAACGTCCCCATTGGCTCTCAGAGCTGTCAGTCACAGCAGAGGTCCCGCCTCCTCCTCCTAGTGCTCCTGCTCCTCTTCCTCCTCCTTCTCCTCCTGCTGCTCCTCCTCCTCCTCTTCCTCCTCCTCCTCCTGCTCCTCCTCCTCCTCCTAGTGCTCCTGCTCCTCTTCCTCCTCCTTCTCCTCCTGCTGCTCCTCCTCCTCCTCTTCCTCCTCCTCCTCCTGCTCCTCCTCCTCCTCCTAGTGCTCCTGCTCCTCTTCCTCCTCCTCCTCCTCCTGCTCCTCCTCCTCCTAGTGCTCCTGCTCCTCTTCCTCCTCCTTCTCCTCCTGCTGCTCCTCCTCCTCCTCTTCCTCCTCCTCCTCCTCCTGCTCCTCCTCCTCCTAGTGCTCCTGCTCCTCTTCCTCCTCCTTCTCCTCCTGCTGCTCCTCCTCCTCCTCTTCCTCCTCCTTCTCCTCCTGCTGCTCCTCCTCCTCCTCTTCCTCCTCCTCCTCCTCCTGCTCCTCCTCCTCCTCCTCCTGCTGCTCCTCCTCCTCCTCTTGCTCCTCCTGCTCCTCCTGTGTCTCCTCCTCCTCCTCCTCCTCTTCCTCCTCCTCCTCCTCCTCCTCCTGCTCCTCCTCCTCTTCCTGTTCTTCCTCCTCCTCCTCTTCCTGCTCTTCCTCCTCCCTCTCCTCCTCCTCCTCCTCCTCCTCCTCCTCTTCTTGCTCATCCTCCTCCTCCTCTGTCTCCTCCTCCTCCTCCTCTTCTTGCTCATCCTCCTCCTCCTCTGTCTCCTCCTCCTCCTCCTCTTCTTGCTCATCCTCCTCCTCCTCTGTCTCCTCCTCCTCCTCTGTCTCTTCTGTCTCCTCCTCCTCCTCTTCTTGCTCCTCCTCTGTCTCCTCCTCCTCTGTAGAGTCAACAGTTGTCTCCACGTTGTGTTTCAGTCTCTAGTTGGTCTTCAGAGTTTCTGAGTCTCTGAGAGGTTTGAGAGTTTAGTCTGGGTTCTGATCCGGTTTCTCTGATCTGGGTTCTGATCCGGTTTCTCTGATCTGGGTTCTGATCCGGTTTCTGTGATCCATCATGACGTTCCGGAGGCTGAAGAAGGTGAACTCCAGCGGACCGGAGACCGGACCCGCAGTCCGGGACACCGACGTCTATTTCCCCTCATCACGGTCCGACAGCTCCCGGTTACCGGCGGACTCCTCCCGGTTACCGGCGGACTCCTCCTCGGAGGTGTACAGCTACCGGACTCTGGCTTACTCCGGAGGGACGCTGCCCCGCAGCTACCGGAAGGTACCGACTCCATCAACTCTTTATCTCAATATCGATTAGTTATGAACATGTTTAAAGTTACTTTATTAACTTTATCTCTCTCATTATCAATATGTAATCAATATGTAATCAATATGTAATCAATATGTATCAGTTAGGAATATGTATAGTTATGTTATGAACATTTTGAGCTCTAATTGTTTGAGTTGTTTGAAGTTTAGAAGCAGAATAATAATAATTGACTTATTGTTGCATGAGATCAGGTCCAGTTCTGGTTCTGGACATTTAGGACTTCACTGGAACCGGCTCATCAACATGAACACGGTTCTAGTGGAACTTAATGATTATTAGAGGAGATGATATCTAATGATGACCAATGGTGTTCAAAGTGGGGTTCCTGGGGCCCCCAGGGGTCGTTGAAGGGGTTCCTGGTGTCCCAACGGGTCGTTGAAGGGGTTCCTGGTGTCCCAACGGGTCGTTGAAGGGGTTCCTGGTGTCCCAACGGGTCGTTGAAGGGGTTCCTGGGATGATAGCATCTTCTAGTCTTTCTAGTCTGTTGGTTAGTGTCTCTCATTCTGTAACTGTACTTCCACTGGAGGTTTAAAACAGACTAGTGTCAGAGTAAAGAGAGGTCCAGTTATCCACAAACCTCCATCCATCCATCCATCCATCATCCATCCATCCATCCATCATCCATCATCCATCCATCCATCCATCCATCCATCCATCATCCATCCATCATCCATCATCCATCATCCATCCATCCATCCATCCATCCATCCATCATCCATCCATCATCCATCATCCATCCATCATCCATCATCCATCATCCATCCATCAGGTCGTCAGCTCTGTCCGTCATCACGGTCGCCTGAAAACAACAACAACATAACAACACTCAGTTCTACATGACAGCAGACACATCTACAGTATGTTCATTTCATGCTGTTGAGGGAGGAACTGGTTCATGTTGATGAAAGGTGGATTGAAAACTGGAAAATGTTTCTCATGCAAGGAGGACATTTGTTTTTTACTAGATTTTAGTTGAATGAAGGAAAAGTTGGAATATAATACTTTTTTCTTCTTCTTAAACTTTTTATGTAGCAAGAAAGTATTGGTGAGCACCATGGACAAAATAAATACCCAAAACGATAACTCTCAAAGCGTTATCTCAGCAGTGATGTGGGAGAATTAAGTGTTTAAAATATGTGGAAAAAAAGGTTATAATGTGTTATATTACATTATCTATATTTATAATGTGTTATAATGTGTTATATTATATTATTTATATTTATAATGTGTTTTCTAAAATCCTAAAATGAAAACACAACATATTCTCAAGTATTTATGATCTCATACTGTGACGGAGATTTGTGAACTTTTAGTATTAGTGAAAGATTTTTAGTGTATATAAGTGAGTGTGTGAGTGTGTGTGTGTGTGTGTGTATGTGTGCGCGTGCGTGCGTGCGTGCGTGCGTGCGTGTGTGTGTGTGTGCGTGTGTGTGTGTGTGCGTGCGTGTGTGCGTGCGTGCGTGTGTGTGTGCGTGCGTGTGTGTGTGTGCGTGTGTGTGTGCAGGTCTACAACAGTGCATTGTGCTGCAGCCGCCCCGTCGCTCTCTGAGGGAATAAATGCTCTCATTGAGACGTGAGCGGGACAATGTGGAAGTGTTGGACATAAAGAAAGCAACAGTTTACTAGCAGGAGCACAGAGCTGCCTTTCATAGGAGGACCAGACCAGGCCTGCTTATAGACCCCGTCCTTATGGACTCAGTCAGGTAGGACCCGGTCCAGACCAGGTCTGCTTATAGACCCCATCCTTATGGACTCAGTCAGGTAGGACCAGGTCCAGACCAGGTCTGCTTCTAGACCCGGTCCTTATGGACTCAGTCAGGTAGGACCCGGTCCAGACCAGGTCTGCTTATAGACCCGGTCCTTATGGACTCAGCCAGGTAGGACCCGGTCCAGACCAGGGCTGGTTGTAGATCCCTTCAGTGGACAGATCCCGTCCTTATGGACTCAGTCAGGTAGGACCTGGTCCGGACCTGCTGCTGACTGGAGCTTTCACTCAATGCCGTCATTGTGTCACTTATTCCATCTCGCTGTGTCTTTAACAGGCTGGAGGAGGAGGCTGGTTCACTGTGAAATCCAGGCCTGATCCAGGCCAAATCCAGGCCAAATCCAGGCCAAATTCAGGCCAAATCCAGGCCAAATTCAGGCCAAATCCAGGCCAAATTCAGGCCAAATCCAGGCCAAATTCAGGCCTGATCCAAGCCAAATTCAGGCCAAATCCAGGCCAAATCCAGGCCTGATCCAGGCCAAATCCAGGCCAAATTCAGGCCAAATCCAGGCCAAATTCAGGCCAAATCCAGGCCAAATTCAGGCCAAATCCAGGCCAAATCCAGGCCTGATCCAGGCCAAATCCAGGCCAAATCCAGGCCAAATTCAGGCCAAATCCAGGCCAAATTCAGGCCAAATCCAGGCCAAATTCAGGCCAAATCCAGGCCAAATTCAGGCCTGATCCAAGCCAAATTCAGGCCAAATTCAGGCCAAATACAGGCCAAATTCAGGCCTGATCCAAGCCAAATTCAGGCCAAATTCAGGCCAAATACAGGCCTGATCCAGGCCAAATTCAGGCCAAATACAGGCCAAATTCAGGCCAAATCCAGGCCAAATTCAGGCCAAATCCAGGAGCTCTTCTGCTGTTGTGACTGAAGGAAAGCAGCCAGACGCGCATTTCTGGTTTCACCTTTGATGTTTCCATCGTGGCTCAGTGGGGTTTAAAACACAAACACGGTGCACGTGTTGCGGCTTCAGGACGGGGTGGACCGGTTGTTTCACTGACGTGTGCTCAGGAGGTGTGTCCTGAAGGGGGGTCGGGGGGGGGGAACCCCGTGAGTAATGCTGTGTTAACCTCACGCTTCAGGTCTGGTTTCATTTTCTCCTCGCAGGGCGGCGGGCTGCAGACCTGGAAACCGCTAACGCTGCCACCAGAACCACAAAGGTACAAACCTCCTCCATCACTCACTGACTCCTACTCTCCTCTCCTCTTCTGTCTCTTCCTATTCCTCCTCTCACTGTCCACTCCTCTTCTGTCTCTTCCTATTCCTCCTCTCAGTGTCCGGAGTCCTCTCAGTGAAAGGCCTCATTCAGACGGGCGTCTATCGTCTATTGTCATGCATGATGTTCTTTGAGGGTTGTCATGAATTTTTCATGTTTGGCCGCCCCTGCACGAGAGATGCTGCGTTGGCGTCCGTCCGTCCAACAGACCGCCGTACTGTACGTTTAGCTGTGACGTCCATACGCTGGCGTCCGTCCGTCCAACAGACCGCCGTACTGTACGTTTAGCTGTGACGTCCAGACGCTGGTGGACACAGAAGAAGTCCTGTTCAGCCAGCACAGATCTCTTGTTGTCCAGTTTAGATAAAGACGCACATGAAGAGAGGAAGACGGACGTAAACATCTCGTTGACCTCCTCTCATCTTTTATAAATGAGTGTTTGAGTATCATCGTCACCAGGAGCCACAAAGATAGATTTTCTGCTCAACAACAGTTTTTGGAGCTCCTCGACGATCGGAGGCAAATCGGCGTTGACTCGCCGCTCGCACATCTGCACTCGAGCGTCATGTGTGAACTGCTCGCCGACGCAAGCTGAGAGGCTCGCCGACGCCTCGCCGACGCCTCGCAGACACATCCCAGATATCCAGCAGGCTAAATATCTGGAGCTGTCGGGGACTCCGACCACGAGCTGCAGCCAATGAGAGCGCGGGACACGGGTTGAGGGTAAACCTGGGGGAGGAGCCTGTAACAACTGGAAGTGACTGGATGTGTTGGATTTACAACACGGAGAGAAGTAGTTGTTGCACCGAGAGGAAGAAACAGTAAAAGAGAGAGTGGAAACAACAACACAGTGTCTCGTGCACGGTGTCTCGTGCACGGTACCGAGATTTGAGGACTCTGAAAGTCCCGTTGTGTGAACCTCAAGTAGAGTTATTATGGTATGGATGACCTCTGAGTGAGGCGAACGGCGTTACCACGGTTTAACACCACGTTACCGCGGCCTTGGAAAGGGAGGAGAGAGCGGGGGGGAATCATTAGATGTCACCAAATCCTGCAGACTGTCCCTTTAAACGATCAGCTAGTATCAGAACAGATGCTGATTAATCACACAGATAAGAAGTCATATACAATAATAGCTTTATTTATTTATTTATTAGTATATTTATTTATTGTTTAATATATATTTCTTATATAAGAAGTTGCTGCAGTTGAAATAAAAAAGACAAAACTTTGTTCTTTTTCAGGAAGTTGGTGGTTCTGGAGAAGAAGGAAGAGGAGACGTTTGGTTTTGAGATCCAGGTAAGAGGATTAACGGAGGGGGGGGGGTTAACAGGTCGAGTGCCATTTAACAGGATTTCCCAGAACGAACACGTCTCTGTCAACAGATGTTCAAACTGATCGGACACGTCTCCGTCAACAGATGTTGAAACTTGAAGCCTGTAAATCTCTTAATCCGAGCATTTGCCTGCTGCGGCGTGGCGAGGGTTAAAGGGGTCAAAGGTCACGCATCAGTCCAGTAACTCGCTGAGTGTCGGTCCCATGACTCCAGAGAAGAGGAGATGTTTTTCTGTATTTTAAGCCGCGTGGTTTCCATGTAATACCTGCTTCACTGTCAGACGACTTTCTGACCTCGTTTTGACCTCCGTATCTCGCCGATCTCTCCGCCGCCGCCCTGAAGCTCTGCAGCCTTACAATGTCGCCTCTGTTGTGCTTCTTTAAATAGTTCTCTGAAACGGTTAAATGTTGTCGTGGCGTGTTTCAGCTTCAGTGTGAGTGGAGCAGCGCTGCATGGAGGGAAAGACATGTTGTTCTATTTACGGTTTGGATGGATGTTCCCGCCCTTCCTGCCGCCTGTGGCCAGGAGGAAGTGAGGTCATCAGGGCCAGTTTGAGATGAGCTGGGAGTCTCGTGTTTGCCTGTTATGTTCACATACCGACGTGCAGTTCAGGATCCAGCATGCAAATGTGATATTTGCCTTTCAACGATATCTGCGTTTATCTCCAGCGAGCCGGCGGATCTGAATCATTGCAAATGTTCCATCAGAGACACTCGTCCACGCTTTAACAGGAACGCTGGACTGTAGGAAGTTGTTGAGTGTCAGCCACATGTTGGCTGACTGATGGCTGAGTGACAAGAGGAAGTCTATCTGGAGCTGTGACCTTCTGCAGAGAGGCCGCGGCGACAGAAACCAGGAACAACATGCGAATACACGAGGAAGTAACAAAAACACCACAAAATTTGAGACGTTATGTAGCAGATACTGTAGGTCACCTTCAGGCCTTTAGACTCACCTTGACCACATAAAAGGAGGCGCTGAATTAACACCAGAGCAGCGGTGAAGAGCGGCGAGCGGCGAGCGGCGAGCGGCAAGAGGCTATGTGATGTCTATGGGAAGCTGCGGCGTTCGCTCCCGAGCTCAGCGAGCTGCAGCCGTGCGATTCTGCGGCTATTATTATAAAATATATATATATGTATATACATGTATATACATATATATATATATATATATATAATATATTATTATAAACTAAAAGTTGGGAAAAGTTGAACTTTTAACGGAGAAGTAAGGCCAGAGAGGACTGCAGCCAATCAGCAGACAGATCCTTTTGACCTACATTACGTCCTGCGTTATGTTCCTGTGTTTCTTGTAATACAGTTCATGTTTTACCTCCATGTAATACAGGTCATGTTTTACCTCCATGTAATACAGTTCATGTTTTACCTCCATGTAAAACAGTTCATGTTTTACCTCCATGTAAAACAGTTCATGTTTTACATCCATGTAATACAGTTCATGTTTTACCTCCATGTAATACAGTTCATGTTTTACCTCCATGTAATACAGTTCATGTTTTAGCTCCATGTAATACAGTTCATGTTTTACCTCCATGTAATACAGTTCATGTTTTACCTCCATGTAATACAGTTCATGTTTTAGCTCCATGTAATACAGTTCATGTTTTACCTCCATGTAAAACAGTTCATGTTTTACCTCCATGTAATACAGTTCATGTTTTACCTCCATGTAATACAGTTCATGTTTTAGCTCCATGTAATACAGTTCATGTTTTACCTCCATGTAAAACAGTTCATGTTTTACATCCATGTAATACAGTTCATGTTTTACCTCCATGTAATACAGTTCATGTTTTACCTCCATGTAATACAGTTCATGTTTTAGCTCCATGTAATACAGTTCATGTTTTAGCTCCATGTAATACAGTTCATGTTTTACCTCCATGTAATACAGTTCATGTTTTAGCTCCATGTAATACAGTTCATGTTTTACCTCCATGTAAAACAGTTCATGTTTTACCTCCATGTAATACAGTTCATGTTTTACCTCCATGTAAAACAGTTCATGTTTTACCTCCATGTAATACAGTTCATGTTTTACCTCCATGTAATACAGTTCATGTTTTACCTCCATGTAATACAGTTCATGTTTTACCTCCATGTAATACAGTTCATGTTTTACCTCCATGTAATACAGTTCATGTTTTACCTCCATGTAAAACAGTTCATGTTTTACCTCCATGTAAAACAGTTCATGTTTTACCTCCATGTAATACAGTTCATGTTTTACCTCCATGTAATACAGTTCATGTTTTACCTCCATGTAATACAGTTCATGTTTTACCTCCATGTAATACAGTTCATGTTTTAGCTCCATGTAATACAGTTCATGTTTTACATCCATGTAATACAGTTCATGTTTTACCTCCATGTAATACAGTTACCTCCTGTGTGTAATAGAGGAGGTAAAACATGAATGATCAGCAGTGTATGAAACTAGAATCAGGCGGCTTCTGTTGAGTTCGACCAATCAGATGCTGTTTTGTGGTGTGACGTTCCCTCTGTGCTTCCATGGACGTTTTCTTGGAGGAATCGTAACACAAAGAGAGAATTTAGTCCTAAAAGTACGAGCTCAGTCTGCTGAAGCCTCAACGTTATTTTCAGCCGAACTTCAGACGTCATTTATGAAACGTTGGAGTATATTTTGGCGAGAGGTAGACATTCAGTGATTTGATGTGTGTGTCTCTGGCGTTCTGTCACGGCGTCCTCAGCTGCTGGTCCAGCGGTGGTTGTGTATAACGGACACATTGTTAATGTGAGACGGTTCCTCTACATCAAGAAGAAGGACGTATGTATTTTTCTCAGCGGTTGTTGTGTCTCTTTCAGACGTACGGGCTGCACCACCAGGACCAGAACTCGGTGGAGATGTGCACGTTTGTGTGCAAAGTGCACGATGACAGTCCAGCCCAGCAAGCGGGACTTAGAGTTGGTGAGTTTCCTCTTTTTTGAACTGAAGCCTAAAATAACCTGTAGAGCTCTGGTAATAGACCTGAGGGGAAGTCAGCTGACATGCGTCGTGCCGTACGCCAGCCGCGTGGGGAAGTACCAACAGGCCTGTTTGCCTTCTCATCCTCAAGTCAACACTCAGCTCCTCTCTCAGCGCCAGGTCTACAGTCAGTCACACTTTGAAGGAAGTCTTATTTTCATACGGGACATTTTGGGTCCTTTTTCTAAATCCTCAAATATGGAAAGAGTGATTTTAAAAGAGTTGATCTTAGTCCAACAGAAGCTGTGATGTCATTCACTTTGCTTCTATAAACTATCTCTGGGTTTCAAACTCGTGACGGCTCGGTCCCCAGCCGCTCCGCCTCCTTCCTTCACCCAACCTGCGTGTGTCACTTCAGTTTCACTTCCTACATTCCTCGCATGCTCGCTCTATTGTTCCCCGTGTCTCGCTGCGAGCGCAGTGACATCATTCATCATCGGGCGGCGGTTTCTGAAAGAGGAAAACAGGCTGAGAGCTCACAGACGCTGCTGCTGTCACGCAGGAGCGTTCACGCCACATCTAACGGTCCTCAAGTGGAACAATACGAGTCTCAGATAAATAAACCGATGTGGCTTCAACATCTTTAAATTAGTTCATTAAGGAGCCTGACGCCTCCTCCACATCTGGGCTGCACATCTGTGTTGCACATCTGCGCTGCACATGTGTCGACGTTTCATTCACAATCAAACAGCCAGTCGGATTGAATCCTGATCTGATGTGTGTGTGTGTGTGTGTGTGTGTGCGTGTGCGTGCAGGGGACACCATCACCAGTGTGAACGAGGTCACCGTGGACGGGTTTCGGCACCAGGAGATCGTTCAGCTCATCCGGGCCTGTGGCGACACGCTGAGGTACAGACGGATCAATATCAATATAATTCATCAGTTAACGTGTTCATCTATTCTAGAGATGAAACATGAAGTCCATCTGACAGGAAGGTAGAAGCAGCTTGATGGTTGTTAAAGTGAAATAATCTGATTAGATAGATAGATGGATGGATGGATGGATGGATGGATGGATGTCCTCCTCCTCCTCCTCGTCCTCCTCCTCGTCGTCGTCTTCCTCCTCCTCCTGCTCCACCTCTTGTAAAAGTTATACAGCCCAGTTAGTGTGTGTGATCTGAACCACATCAGAGCATCAGAGCAGGATCACAGTTACAGTCTGACATCATCACATTACTCTGTGGACACTAACTGGAGTCTGAAGGTTGAAGTGAAAACGAGTCCACTCGTGTAATTCAGAGGATTTACCAGCGTGGAGTGGAAACTGTTCCCCCCGTCCCCCCCGTCCTCCTCTCCACCACCGTCTAATGAAAAGACTCTTTCATACGGTCACACTGTAGTTGTTTTATGGCTCTTGTTGTTTTTATAAGAGCTTCCTGTTACTCTGATGAACTCTGGTTATAGACAGTCTTATTCTGGTTATATACAGTCTTATTCTGGTTGTATACAGTCTTATTCTGTTATACACAGTCTTATTCTGGTTATACAGTCTTATTCTGGTTATATACAGTCTTGTTCTGGTTATATACAGTCTTATTCTGGTTATACACAGTCTTATTCTGGTTATACAGTCTTATTCTGGTTATATACAGTCTTGTTCTGGTTATATACAGTCTTATTCTGGTTATATACAGTCTTATTCTGGTTATATACAGTCATATTCTGGTTATATACAGTCTTATACAGTCTTATTCTGGTTATATACAGTCTTCTTCTGGTTATACAGTCTTATTCTGGTTATATACAGTCTTATTATTGTTATATACAGTCTTATTCTGGTTATAGACAGTCTTATTCTGGTCATACAGTCTTATTCTGGTTATAGACAGTCTTATTCTGGTTATAGACAATCTTATTCTGGTTATAGACATTCTTGTTCTGGTTATATACAGTCTTATTCTGGTTATAGTCAGTCTTATTCTGGTTATAGTCAGTCTTATTCTGGTTATAGACAGTCTTCTTCTGGTTATGCAGTCTTATTCTGGTTATAGACAGTCTTGTTCTGGTTATATACAGTCTTATTCTGGTTATATAAAGTCTTATTCTGGTTTACAGGCTGGAGACGGTCTACAGTGACTCCATCAGGAAAGCGGAGCTGGAAGCGCGGCTGCAGTATCTGAAGGTGACTGAAGCTTTTTCCTTTTTACTGTTTGTCAGACTGTGTGTGTCCAACGGTCTGTTATACGTAGCAACGGTCTCTTATATGTAGCAACAGTCTGTTATACGTAGCAACGGTCTCTTATACGTAGCAACAGTCTGTTATACGTAGCGACGGTCTGTTATACATAGAAACAGTCTGTTATACGTAGCAACATTCTGTTATATGTAACAACGGTCTGTTATACCGAGCGACGGTCTGTTATACGTAGCGAAGGTCTGTTATACGTAGCAACGGTCTGTTATACGTAGCGAAGGTCTGTTATACGTAGCAACGGTCTGTTATACGTAGCGAAGGTCTGTTATACGTAGCAACGGTCTGTTATACGTAGTGAAGGTCTGTTATACGTAGCAACATTCTGTTATACGTAGCGACGGTCTGTTAAATGTAGCAACGGTCTGTTATACGTAGCAACAGTCTGCTATACATAGCAACGGTCTGTTATACGTAGCGACGGTCTGTTATACGTAGCAACATTCTGTTATACGTAGCGACGGTCTGTTAAATGTAGCAACGGTCTGTTATATGTAGCAACAGTCTGCTATACATAGCAACGGTCTGTTATACGTAGCGACGGTCTGTTATACATAGCAACGGTCTGCTATACATAGCAACGGTCTGTTATACATAGTAACGGTCTGTTATACATGGCGACGGTCTGTTATACATAGCAACGGTCTGCTATACGTAGCAACGGTCTGTTATACATAACGACGGTCTGTTATACGTAGCAATGGTCTGCTATACATAGCGACAGTCTGTTATACATAGCAACGGTCTGCTATACATAGTGACGGTCTGCTATACATAGCGACGGTCTGTTATACATAGCGACGGTCTGTTATACATAGCAACGGTCTGCTATACATAGCAAGGGTCTGTTATACGTAGCGACGTTCTTTTATGCATAGCGACGGTCTGTTATACGTATCAACGGTCTGTTATACGTAGCGACGGTCTGTTATACGTATCAACGGTCTGTTATACGTATCAACGGTCTGTTATACGTAGCGACGGTCTGTTATACATAGCGACAGTCTGTTATACGTATCAACGGTCTGTTATACGTAGCGACGGTCTGTTATACGTAGCAATGGTCTGTTATACAGAAATTACAGACCGTTATTGACCAATCAGAATCGAGTATTCAACCTAGCCGTGTAATAATGTTAGATATAGACCCCCCCACACACACCTGCCCCCCCCCCCAGCAGCACCACCTGTTGCAGCAGCAGCTCCCTGATCTCTGCAGACATTCTCCAACTGGTGGCTGTTAGAAAGCTGCCAGCTTCCCCCCCAAACATCCCAGCAGCTGTTGCTCTGATCCTCGGCTCTCTGAGATACTAATCCTCCTGTTACACATTAACCTGCTGCTCAACACGCTGCAACGCCGGGATATCTCTCTCTATATATACAGTATATATATATATATAATATCACTAAATACAACAACTCATTCATGTTGCTATTGACTAGGGCTCTCATTTTAACGCCACTAATTTCTTTAACGCGTTAACTTGTGATTTTTAGTTTGTAGCGGATCAGTTTTAAATCTAGAGAGAAGATCCTGGTATCATCTGAAACTATAGAACCTGATGAATCCATCGGTACCGACCAGGTCAGACTAGCTGGTCATGAAGGAGGTTAAATAACGCTCCACAGTTATGCTAAACTGTCATGTCCATGTTCAGAGGGGTCCCTTGACTTCTGACCTCCAGATCAGTGAATGTAAATGGGTTCTATGGGTACCCACGAGTCTCCCCTTTACAGACATGCCCACTTTATGATAATCACATGCAGTTTGGGGCAAGTCATAGTCAAGTCAGCACACTGACACACTGACAGCTGTTGTTGCCTGTTGGGCTGCAGTTTGCCATGTTATGATGGGAGCATATTGTTTTATGCTAAATGCAGTACCTGTGAGGGTTTCTGGATCAATATCTGTCATTGATTTGTGTTGTTAATTGATTTACAATAATAAATATATACATACATTTACATAAAGCAGCATATTGTCCACTCCCATGTTGATAAGAGGTTTAAATACTTGACTAATCTCCCTTTAAGGTTCATTTAGAACAGATAAAACATGTGTGATTAAATATTTGAGTTGATTGACAGCCCTAGAAACGACTACAAACAAAAACACTGACAGAAAAACGGACACACTAAAAACTAGTCCAGTCATAGTCCGACCACGTTGCCTGTCAGTTAGCGGTGAGACGGGGAAGTCGTCTTCCTGTTATGTGTCAATGCAGCTTTTCGGTTTCACACATACTGATGTAATCAGTCCCTTGCGTGGACACACATAATGTAACTCTGTTATACATGAGCTGGGAGACCCCCCATGAACAGGATCAAAGATTATAGATATCATCATCAAAACTTCCCCAGTTCATTACTCACATCAACACGATGTATTTATGAATAACAGGTTTTCTGAAATGTTGTGTTTAAATATGTAAATGAGGCGTTCTCTGACGGTAACTTTGGGTGAATTTAGGTAAATCTACAGACACAAAAAGACGAAGTAGTAAAATAAACACCTAAGTGTGTATTCTTTCCACTAGTCAGTTAGGGTAACCCTGAAGTAGGGTTAGGGTAACCCTGTAGTAGGGTCAGGGTATTCCTGTAGTAGGGTCAGGGTATTACTGTAGTAGGGTCAGGGTATTCCTGTAGTAGGGTCAGGGTATTCCTGTAGTAGGGTCAGGGTATTCCTGTAGTAGGGTCAGGGTATTCCTGTAGTAGGGTCAGGGTATTCCTGTAGTAGGGTCAGGGTATTCCTGTAGTAGGGTCAGGGTATTCCTGTAGTAGGGTCAGGGTATTCCTGTAGTAGGGTCAGGGTATTCCTGTAGTGTCTGTCTGGCCTTAAATGAATGCGTCCCACCGTTAACCCTTTACGTTCCTGTTTCATGAGTTGTTGTGTCTTTTATTGAACATTATGTCTCCGTCTCGTCTCCGTCTTTGTTTTGCAGCAAACTCTTCATGAGAAATGGGATGAATATCGCTCGCTGATGGTGCAGGAGCAGAGGCTGGTTCACGGTACGATATTATTTCATTCATTCATTTACTTTATTTCTCTCCGTGTCAAATCTGCTTTTACACACAGAACACATTCATTCATCAGATTTATACATGTAGAAACATGAACACAATATTTCTCTGACCTGTGTTGACAGCGTTGCGTTGCGTAGCGTAGCGCAGCGTTGCGCAGCGTTGCGCAGCGTTGCGCAGCGTTGCGCAGCGTTGCGCAGCGTTGCGCAGCGTAACGTAGTTTGAAGAGTTTCCTGCGTGTTAAACTCGTGGTCGTCCTCCGTCCTCACTCTTCTTCCGTCCTGCAGGAATCGTGCTGAGCGACGCCGCGGTCTACGAGTCCCTGGAGTCGGCAGGCATGTACGGCAGCCTCGGCACTCCCAGCCCCGCCGCTCAGAGAGCTCTCCGCTGCACCGGCAGCACCAGCAGCAGCGCCAGCTTTCTCAGCACCGCCACCGAGGACGACCCTCTCTACCAGACCTGCCCGTACCGGGAGGACGGTGGCGTGGACTCGGACGGCACAGACAAGAAGAAAGAGCAGCAGCAGCCGCAGAAGAAGCAGCAGCGCCTCCGACCGGCCAGCGAGCTCTTCAGCACGGCCAAGACGCAGTTGACCCGCAGCGCCAGCACACGCAGCCACATGAGAGGACCTTCGTCCTCGTCCACCTCGGGGGACAAGCAGGGAGGAGTCAGCTCGCTGCAGAGGAAGCCCAAACAGAAAAGCTTCCGCAGGCGCATCCTCAAATTCATCCCGGGCTTGAACCGCCCGTTGGAGGAGGAGGAGAGCAAACTGTGAGCCGTCGGCCGAGACGTCGCCGACCCAAAGACTGAAAGCACCAAACCACCGAAGAAGAGTGAAGAGAAAGAACATGTGTCTCCGGTCTGCAGCGGTTCACAGCTGTACATAACTTCCTTTAGTTCTTTAACTTATTTATTTATTTGATCTGCTCTTTGTCCACTTTTACTGCATGCACCGTCTTTTATTCTGACCGCCGAGTCGACGGCGTGTTTGTGCAACGCCACATTTTGTAAGTTTGATTTTTACTTTGGATGATTCCTGTTGATCCTGTTTCATGTTGAAGTCACGGCTCCTAAAAATAAAAATGTGTCATTTTCAGATTATTCGTTCATTATTTTGTGCAGAGTTTGCAAGAAAAGCTATTTTGTTCCAGAAGCCACAGCTGTTTGTGGGAACGCTCGCTGCCAGACCTCGAGGGTACACGCCGTCTGGTTGTAATTTCCCCGCTGGAGATGTGTCCCAACGCCATGTGATGCTTTTAAATATAGCGAGTCTTCATCGTTCCACAACTCTTATCACTTGAGTTCTGGAGGTCAGCGTCTGGTTTGTGATGGTTTGAGGCTTGTTGGTGGTGCGAGGTGTCCAGAATGGAGGCTGTTGTATCGGCGTGACACGCTGTATTGTTGGGAGGACGGCGAGGAATGTGCGGAGAAAGGCATGACCCAAAATTCCGAAACACAACCGCTTTCTTTCAGCTCCTGCAGGCCAAGGATTCCTCCTCTTCCACGCTGCCATATTCCCATGGCAGCTTCGGTGTGTGTGTGTGTGTGTGTGTGTGTGTGTGTGTGTGTGTGTCAGACAAAACATTTAAAACTTCTTGAAAAAAACTATAAAAAAAGGGTTTTTTTTACAGTGTAATATATAGTATTATATAATATATATTATATCCAGCTCAACACAGAGTGATGTGTGAACTGGTGGAGTGCTTTAACAGTTACATCCTTCTTTGCTGACTTCTATTTAACTGTGTGTGTATATGCGTGTGTGTGTGTGTGTGTGTGTGTGTGTATGTGTTGGGCGGGGGTTGCTCTGAGTCTTTTCATTCCCAGCTGACCCGTGAGGTCACGGCGGTCACTCTCTCCGGCGTTGATCCCTTTTGTCCTCCGCCGGTCATTCAGAGATGCTTCCATCAGGAGTGTTGATGATGACGAGCGATGGTATGCGGCGGCCATGCTGTTGGAGCCGAGCCCTCTGACTGTGTGTGTGTGTGTGTGTGTGTGTGTGTGTGTGTGTGTGTGTGTGTGTGTGGGGGGGGTGGATTGTTATGTGAGCTTGCCGGTGCTGGAACGTGAGTTCAGAGTGAACGAGCTGAATGCATAACGAGGGGATTATTATTCAATATGATGGTACACTAAAAACAAGGTGAGAACCATTTAACAGACAGAAGACATAATATCACGATACACCGGCGTATCGATATTGTCGGGTCGGGTCCGGTCGGGTCCAGTCTGGTCCGGTCCGGTCCGGTCCGGTCCGGTCTGCCTGTGAGGTGAGCAGCTTTGAGAAGAGGAAGTAGAAGCGCCTGCAGGACATAGTTGAGTCTCTGTGGTGAAACGCTCCGACCAGACTGCTGTTTCTCAAGCTCGCCGTGCGTCACCACCGTTGGTGTCGGCCGGCCGGTTAGAGCCTCCGGTGACATCAGTGGATCGGATGTTCTCATTGGTTCAGAATAAGGAAGCGGTTTGATGTTTGTGCTCAACACTTTTTAAACACACGTGTCCACAGAGAGGACACCAGACAAAACCACAAATGTTAGTCTCACGCAACAAATTAAAAAAAGCTGTCTGAAGCAGAAATATCACTCAGAACGTTGGGGGTCATAAAGCGTGCGTGGGTGTCATAAAGCGTGGGTGTCATAAAGCGTGCGTGGGTGTCATGAAGCGTGGGTGTCATGAAGTGTGGGTGTCATAAAGCGTGGGTGGTAGAAGGAGAGGAGAGGAGCTGTCGAGGCGCAGGATGTGGCTGACAAATGTGCCGGAAATCCACCATAAAGATAAGAGACCACAACGGTTAGAAAAAGACTGCATCATGTGCACGTGATTATCTCCGTGTTTGTCTATCACTTTGTGTTTAACAAAGAGACAGAAAGAGGTATAACGTCCAGTAAAATAAGAACCTGCCTCCAGACTCCACCTCTAACAGAAGTAACAGAGACAGAAACAGGTAGAACCTACGACAGTATATTTACTGCAGTAGGTTACACGTTAGTGGGTGAAGGTGAAGGTGAAGCTGTTTCTAATAGTTTTGGGGGCTGAAGGGAAGTCGCTGCAGGATCTGGTGGGTTACAGTCCTTCATGTCGGGGGGGTTGACTACGTCAGCGGATGTCTGGATGAAGGGGAAGAAGCTGTTTGCAAAGACAACAGAAATCGTTGTGTTCAGTTACCGTAGCAACACTTCCTGTTCATCATATCTCCTCATGTGGGTCGATCTGCAGTTACACACACAGTACCACTTGAAGTGACTTCCCCCAGCAAACACACACACACATACACACACACACACACACACACACACTCACTCACACACTTATATTTCCTGTTTCAGCGAGCGACAGGTGTGAATGGTTGAATACGCTTTTATTTCCCTTTGCTGCTCAGATGTCAGACAGTCAGGACCAGTTTAGCTTTAATGCTAACAGGAAACGCAACAGCTGCATGTGGCTAATCTCAGTGTGAATGTAGGGATGAATGAATCATGTGTAGGATATATTAGTCTTAACCCAGGGGTCAGGGGTCAGCAGCCTTTACTATCTAAAGAGACATTTTAGGCAAAATCTGTCTGGAGACGCAAAACATGTGATCATTGTGATGAAGGTAACACAGTTTGAGGGAAAACACATCTGAGATTTACAGAATAAAGTCAGAATATTACGAGAAAAAAAGAAAATAACATGTAAAATTACTAATTTATAATATTACGACTTTATTCTCTAAATTTCAGATTTATGTTTTTTCCTCAATGTGGTCCTAATACTCCGTCGTACCGTCGTACCGTCGTACCATAGACCTACAACAATGAGAAATAAAAATGAAAACGTAAACAAATCATTTTTCTAAGTCCACAGGGAGCCGCTGGAGAGGAGCTGGAGAGACGCAGGTTAACCTGATATACATGTGAGTGTCTCTCTCGCTTCCAGAAGCTTCCGTATTTCATCAGATCTGGAATAAATGTGTAAATTTAAACCTGGATTAAAGTTAATCAGGTATGTGAGACGGTCTCGTCGTGGAGGCTCCAGACGGTGTATGACGGGCCTCAGATCAGACGTCCAGGTGTCAAACAGGTTCCTCTTTTTAATGATTCATGTTTTATGATGTTTGAGGAGTCAGATAAGGAACCAGCTGCCAACGGTCCGTCCGTCTGTCCACGCCGTGATCCACAAACACACATGGAGACAGAACATCATCATGAGCTCAAACTACACTCCAGGTCAGTGTTCAAAGAACCGCCGGTGTTCCAATCAATCAATCAATCAATCAATCAGAATGATCAATGTTTATTCATCATTAAATGATCTAACTAACAGGCTGCTGATAAACCTGAACCTGCTGGTGCTTCACAATCATACACACGGGGAACATCCACGCCTCGGCGAGGCAACACGTGGCGCTGACATGCTGGCGGACGGCGGGTCTATCACACACTTTGGCGTGATATGAAATATGAAAAAGAATAGACATATTTTTTGTTCACGTAGAAATTCTTCTCTGTCTTCACAGACTTACACACAGTTATGGCTCAGCGTGGCTCGGCGTGGCTCGGCGGGGCTCGGCGTGGCTCAGCGTGGCTCGGCGTGGCTCGGCGGGGCTCGGCGTGGCTCAGCGTGGCTCGGCGCGGCGCGGCGGGGCTCGGCGTGGCTCGGCTTGGCTCGGCAGGTCGAGCGGGTCGTCCTTTAACGACGGCGGTTCGATGTCCGCATGTCAAAGTGTCCTTGAATGAGACACTGAACCTCAAGTGTCTCCGCGGACGCTTCACAGCAGCTCACTGCTCCTGATGATGACGGGCTCGTTGGAGATGAGCCATGCCGGCGTAGAATCGATCACCCGCGATCGCCACGCAATGCATGCTGGTTAGATCTGTGTCTGACTCGATGCCGACTCGCTCCGACATCATGACCACGTGGGCAACGATGACCTCACAATATCGAGGCGGCAGCCGCAGTTGTTTGAGCCAGGCGCCGCAGCTGCTCTGCACCGACTGCAAGACCCAGGGGCATGATGGGAAACGCCTGGCTGTCGCCTGATCAGAGAGCTGATTGGCTCTTAGTTTAGACAGCAAACACCACGTGTTGTAGAAAGACACAACTCTCTGTGTAGTTGTAATATTTAACACTAGATTGTAGGATATTAGTTTCATGTTGTGCAATGAAGGTTTCATCTGTTAACAAACATCTGGAGTGGTTGATAATAATAATTATTATAATAATGAAGGTTATTTATATATAACACTTATTAAAACGTGCTCATTGTGTTTTACAGGAAGTAACTCTCTCTGTGACTTCCTGTAATAATAATAATATCATCAATCCTCATCATCATCAGTAATAATATAATCCGAGGGGCCTGTTGATGGGTTAAATCCAGAGGTCAAAGTTCATCTATGTATCTGTATGTATGTGATGATTCTAATAAAGTTTAGGTTACAGTTATAAACTTCCTGTGTCGTGTGTTAGAGTCCATGAAGACTATGAAGTAAGAAATGCATCTCAGGGTTCAGGACCCTGACGAGGTCTGAGAGCTTCACCTGTTCCTGTCAACCAGACTCAGGTGAGCTCAATCTGAATCAGTGCTCTGATAACTAGCAGGAGAACACACTGCTCTGTTTGCTCGGCCAGCGGCCACACAGCTCTCTGTGTTCCCTCGGGTTATTCTTTAGTGTTTGTCGGTGTGATAATGTTCTAATGTGTTTGTCTACTTCCACTAATGATTCATTCAGTGGTTAACTGATGCTCCCTGTCCCTTAAATGTGTCATACTTGATGTCCCTGTAGACTCGAGCCCTAACCGAGCAGGTTACACCTAAAACAGACTCAACTGCTGTTCTATGAGACGTCTGACGTCTGTGAGTGTGTGAGGGAGAAAGTGCTCAAATACAAAGGCAGGAAGTGTTGTGGGGTTATATCTGTAAACACAGCGGGGCTTCAGTTTCAAACCTTTTCTCCGAAATATTAAATATATAAATATTTTAACCTTTTTTTCACTAAATAAAGCCTCAAACCTCCAGATGATGTCACCACTACAGGGTCCAGAGCAACGGGCGGCCCAGCAGACGTGCACACGTGGTTGAAAGAAAGAGAAAGGCGACAGTTAACTTCTTCCTGTCTCCAACGACAGGAAGTTGGTGGGGATCACCCTGTTCTGTTTTGTCAAAGGAGACGCTGAACAAATCGAAATCACCACGTCCATGCTGGTGGGACAGAACCAGCACATTGTCCTCATCTCCTCCGTGTCAGACAAAATGAAACCAGCATGCAGAGCAGAGAGCGTCTGGGCTTCAGGAATGCTGCTACGCTGTGGTGTTTGTCCAAGAAGAGAGAGGATGTTGACTCACCAGCTCCAGGAAAACAGAGAGGACGGAGCCCAGATAGGACGGGGCCCGGAGAGGACGGAGCCCGGAGAGGACGGAGCCCGGAGAGGACGGGATCCAGAGCGGACGGGACCCAAAGAGGACGGGGCCCGGAGAGGACGGGGCCGGGAGAGGACGGGGCCCAGAGAGGACGGGGCCCAGAGAGGATGGAGCCTTATCTGGCTTTAAAGGAGCAGAGTGGAACATTTCAGAGGATCTATTAGCAGAAATATAATATTCATAACTCCGCCATAACTCGCCCGTCAAGGCCAAGGGCCGTGACGGGCCGTGACAGGGCGTGAGGCTGAGGGCCGTGAGGCCGAGGGGCGGTATGTGACGAGTTGGGATGAAAATGTCTTGGTTACTCCTAAAGTAGTGTAATTATGGTATGGATGACCTCTAAGCGAGGCCAGCGGCGTTAGCATGGTTTAACACTCTGCAGCTCACGTTACCGCCGTCTTGGAAAGGGAGGAGTGAGAGGAGGGGTACTCAGTCGGTTGCAATCCGCAACCGCACCGCTAGAAGTCACCAAATCCTGCTCGCTGTCCCTTTAAAACCACCTGAGACTAACAGAGGGTTTTGGTCTGAAACATAGACTCTATACAAGAAGTGGACGTAGTCACCATGACATCACCCATTGGTTCATGGACGCCGTTTTGAAGCCTCGAGTTTGACATTTTGGTGGTCGCCATCTTGTTTTTTTTTGCAACCAGAAGTGAATCAAGAGGATGGAGAAGCTTTTAGTCATCCAAAATGTTCTAATTAACTTTAATGAAGTGAGAACACGCTGAAAGGGTTAAAGATGTTAAAGACGAAAACACGGACAACTCCCAGACCGGACAACGCCGTGGTAACAGACCTGTCAATCAGCAGGTAGCCCCGCCCTGAAGCATCCTCTGCTTTATGGTCTATCTGACTCTAAATGGGACCATCATTTACTAAATGAACATCATGCTGTATGAAGAAGACTTGAAACACAAACTCATGTTGAGGATGTTTACTGAGGTCAGAGATCAAGAGAGAAGGAGGCTCATTTTCTATCAGACTTCTATAGAACCAGAGGAGTCGCCCCCTGCTGGCTGCTAGACAGGATGAAGGTTGAAGGCTTCACTGTTCAGACCCAGATGTTGACCTCTGGTCTGAAATGAGTATAAAGCTCAGTAATATATCTTATTTATATTGCGTGTAAACAGCGTTGCTTTTATCTGATACAGTTCAACAAACACTCTGAACACCTGAAATAGCTTCACTCTCAATCCAAGAAGGTAGACATGACTCATCCCCCCCCCACACACACACACACTTCATATTGAAATAGTGGTGACACGAGAATGACGACTATGAAAGGAGACAATCTGCATGTTGTGATATCGTGTTGCTGAAACTTCCCCTATAACTGTGTTTAATAACGTATTTGGAAAGACGGAAGTCAGTCTGTCTCGTCACCGTGTGGTTCTGTCAGCGGCTTCTTCTTCTATCACATGATCACTGGAATACATCTCACAGCACCTCTATACTGTACTGTGCATGCTGATGAAACCGGAGAATTCATCCCAACATCAGCACATGGGGACAAAGCTGTTATCCATTTCCATCTGAATAGCAGCTGTGCTTGTAACAGTTGACATTTGTCTACCAGTTTCTTCAGTCCCTGCCTCGTACTGACGAGCCAGGCTTTGTATTGTTTGGGGATTTCACTTGCATCAGTGCAATCAACCCCGGTGCACACACACACACACACAGGCACACACACACACTCTTTATAAAGTCCCGCTTTAACAACGGGCTCCTGACCTTGAACAGGTCCAGGAAACTCTGAGACAATAACACCGCTAGTTCGTCCACGGACTGTATCTGGAAAAAACAAGAGGAAACTCATTGAGGAAAAAAAGATGAAAAGGAGCCAAAGTCATCCGAGAGCCAACGGAGTGAGTCAGTGATGGCGGCCGTCCCGGACCTGGAGAGGAGTCCAAACAACAGCAGCAGCAGCATTAACAGCATTAGCGCGCCACCACGGCGGCCCTGCAGGCCTGGAGAGGACTCCAAACAACAGCAGCAGCCCGCCGCCACGCCTACTGGTTCCAGATATCTATGGGTTCATATTTGATATCTATGCTTTAAACAGATCCACTAAAGAGGGATAATGATCCAGTATTTCATTAAACTGAACTGAACTCTGAAGTGAAACACTTCTCTTGATGTGTGTTGTTCTGTCTCTCAGGGTCTTTAAGGTTTGTCGCTGTAACATTTAACAGATTTAAGTCATTACACATCCACATATATTTTATATATATATATATATATATAACACATATATAATCACCAGAGGGCCCACGGGACCACATCATCACCACTCTGAAGTCATGATACCAGTACATCAGTAAATATGAAATGAAAATATAAATATGATGAATATCAGTAAATATGAAATGTACTGAGATGATGTTGTTCAGTCGTGTCAGGATGCTGCCCTCTAGTGGTCAATCAGTTCACAAGGTGTTCAAGTAAATGAGGATGTGACATATATATACAGTATATATATATGTATATATATATATATATATATTATTTTTATTTATTTCAATTTTTTTGTAATTTTTTTGTAATTTTCAATTAAAACTTTATTGCAGACTCAAGGTCCAGATAATAAACAAGACATTACATATAATACATATATCTTTGAATCACTGAAGACGCTCCTTCTTATTCCAGGTGTGACTTCTTATTAAATCAGCTCTACTGTCAGTGAGCCGTCCAGATGAGAACCTCCATGAACCTTCAGAGAGCTGAATGTTGCTCCCATGTTGCACCACCAGATGGAGCCCCATGTTGCACCACCAGATGGAGCCCCATGTTGCACCAACAGATGGAGCCCCATGTTGCAAAAGCACCACCAGATGGAGTCCCATGTTGTACCACCAGATGGAGATCCATGTTGTACCACCAGATGGAGTCCCATGGTGCACCACCAGATGGAACCCCATGTTTCACCCCCAGATGGAACCCCATGTTTCACCCCCAGATGGAGCCCCATGGTGCACCACCAGATGGAGCCCCATGATGCACCCCCAGATGGAGCCCCATGGTGCACCACCAGATGGAGCCCCATGTTGCAAAAGCACCACCAGATGGAGCCCCATGTTGCAAAAGCACCACCAGATGGAGCCTCATGTTGCACCACCAGATGGAGCCCCATGTTGCACCACCAGATGAAGCCCCATGTTGCAAAAGCACCACCAGATGGAGCCCCATGATGCACCACCAGATGGAGCCCCATGTTGCAAAAGCACCACCAGATGGAGCCCCATGTTGCAAAAGCACCACCAGATGGAGCCTCATGTTGCACCACCAGATGGAGCCCCATGTTGTACCACCAGATGGAGTCCCATGTTTCACCACCAGATGGAGCCCCATGGTGCACCACCAGATGGAGCCCCATGTTGCAAAAGCACCACCAGATGGAGCCCCATGATGCACCACCAGATGGAGCCCCATGTTGCAAAAGCACCACCAGATGGAGCCCCATGATGCACCACCAGATGGAACCCCATGTTGCAAAAGCACCACCAGATGGAGCCCCATGTTGCAAAAGCACCACCAGATGGAGCCTCATGTTGTACCACCAGATGGAGCCCCATGTTGCACCACCAGATGGAGTCCCATGTTTCACCACCAGATGGAGCCCCATGTTGCAAAAGCACCACCAGATGGAGCCCCATGTTGCAAAAGCACCACCAGATGGAGCCCCATGGTGCACCACCAGATGGAGCCCCATGTTGCAAAAGCACCACCAGATGGAGCCCCATGGTGCACCACCAGATGGAGCCCCATGGTGCACCACCAGATGGAGTCCCATGTTTCACCACCAGATGGAGCCCCATGATGCACCACCAGATGGAGCCTCATGTTGCACCACCAGATGGAGCCTCATGTCACACCACCAGATGGAGCCTCATGTTGCACCACCAGATGGAGCCTCATGTTGCACCACCAGATGGAGTCCCCATGTTGCACCACCAGATGGAGCCCCATGTTGCACCACCAGATGGAGCAGGAACAGTACGTGAAACCTCCTCCTTTTGGTGAAACATCAGCAGAAGTTGAGACCTCTGAAGTGACAACAGACATAAAGGATAAGATGTTCTGTACTGAAGTAATAAATTGTCTTGGAGGAGGTCATAATTTATGTGATCTATATGTAAAACCTGAGCTGTGTTTTATGTGTGATGCTCTGCAGAGGGTAACCCGATAAGGACAGCGGTGACTGAAGCCTCATGAAGGAATATGAGAGCGATAGAAAACTGCCTCAGATGTTGGGTTAAAAAAAGAGGAAGAGTCACGAGGAAGCCAGGTCACGTCTTCGTCATCGGAGCAGCAGCTTCTCTGTAAATTCAGATTTATTACAACATATCAACATATTCCATATTATGGTATAGAAGGAGACGTATATATAGAAGGAGACATATGTATATATATTATGGATTTCCCCGACAGGTCATTAGTTTTACAGAAGAAACTGATGGATTCATTTCTGTCTATCAGTGTCCAGACTCTCCATCTTCCTACTTCTTCATGTATTTAGACAGGACCAGACCAGACCAGACCAGACCATTAAACTGTCCAAGATACACCACAGCAAGAACATGCTGGCACACATATCATGGAGTTATTGTCTTCATTGGGGAAACACAAACCACAGATCTCCTCCAGATGTGTCTGTAACCACCACATCTGGAATCAGCTCTCAGGTGAATCTATGCAGCTGTCTGCACAGCCTTTACTGACATTGTGTGACTTTATTATGTTTATTTATCAAAGTAGAAAAGCTAAGAGAGCTTGTGTAACGTAGTGATCTTGCCGCTCGCATGCAATGCATCCTGGTAAATGTAGGCAGGAACAGACTACTCTGAGACATAACAGAGCAACCTTTATTTCTTTAATGGATTACATTTACGTTCAGTACTGACTGGACATCCACGTAAAAGGTGGTGAATTTTCTTATTGAGAGTAGTGAGAAGTCAGCAGTCAATGACGGTATAAAACACACAATGAATGTGTTTTATTTATTTAGACAGTATGAATCTCTGCGAGCATGAGAAGTCCTGGAGCATCCAGTCATGAGTGAGCACCAGTGATATCAGACTGACGGCTCCAGGAGGACGTGAGATTAGCTGTGGACAGACAGACAGATGCACAGACACATGAAACATGAAACTCCACACAGAAAGGTCCTGCCCAGACCGGGGATCGAAGCTGTGACCTTCTCGATGTGAAGTGACAGTGCCAACAACCATCATCATCATCATCATCATCATCATCATCATCAGGTCAGATTTTTGTCTTGTCAGCGAGGGAGACTCACAGCTGTCAGTCATGATGTCCTGCCCCCTTTTTATAGCATCAAATAACTAATTAAAACCTAACTGATCAGAAAAATGAACACAAACATCAGCGTGATGAGAACCACCTTCGATGACAGAAACCATCTCTAAAATATTTATCCAACGCGTTCTCTGAGTTTTCAGTTTGGTTCTCGTCTGTTACGGCTCCAGCTGTATATTGAAATGTATTTGTATTTTGTGTCAGAGTGAGTGTCTCTCCATCTTTTGAGGATCTTTGTGTGACTGTGTTTTGTGTGAGAGTGTGTGTCTTTGTGTGGTGAGAATCTTTGATTTCCTATTTAGGTGCTCTTTCTCTGATTGGCTGGAGGTGTGGGTTCGGTCTTGGTTGTGTCGGCTGCTAATTGGTCCCTCCATCATCTCCGCAGTTTAAAATGCTCTGGTGCCAAGCAGTCTGACAGCAGCCTCATTCTGTCCTCGGCCTCCAAACCTTTGTGGTTAAACTTGCAACTTAGTGTGGATTTAGTAGCCTAAGTGCTCTAGTAGTTTTGTGAGATTGTATAATTGTAGAAGTCTTTTTCTTTGTTTAAAAATAGTAAATTGTTTGGTCGGGGTGAACTGCCGTTTTGCTTTTATTAACTTTTTAAGTTAAGACTGTGGTTTGGGGACCGGGGAGGGAATATCCTTCATATTTTTATGTTGCGCTCCGACCCCCCTAGACAGGGGCGTAACATAAATTGGGGGCTCGTCCGGGATTTGAACCCCAGACTACTCGCACCCCAAGAGAGAATCATACCCATTCACTAACATGGAGGGGGCGGGGCTTATGAGCTGTACTGCAGCCAGCCACCAGGGGGCCATCCAGATGTTCTGTCGTGTCGTCCATCTTTATATTCAGTCTATGTTGTGAGCTTTAAAGCATACTGATGTTAGCATTCAGCTAACAGCCTTTCAGAGCAGCTGGTGTGACTCCGTATGTCACTGACATCCATCCATCCATTTATGCTGCTTGTTAATTTATTATCATTCATAATTTATTAATAACTAGTGTTAATGTTGGTATATTAAATGCTACCATGGTGAAGCTTTCAGCTCCTTTCCTTGTTTAACTGCTGGTCAAAATGTTGTTAATTCCACTTTATGGTGATTTATGAGGCCGTAGTTTGTCGTGTTGTCGTCCTGACGTCATTATGTAAATGAAATATTCATAATATTAGGAATACCTCTCAATGTAACGCTGTCTAATCAAACACCAGCTTTAAAACACACCACTGAACCGGGTCAGGTCGTCTTCACCAACCTGAGGTTTTAAACATTTATTACTGTTTTATTACAGCGAGTTACATCATTCAGGTGTTTCTCTATTCAACTAAATATTAAATAAAACACGCAGCAGAGTTCAGACACATGATTTCAACTCATGTTACAGGACTCAGAACCATCCACACACCCTACAGAACCATCTCTGTGAGCGCTGAGCACGACCACGCCAGCGGGCACAAAGGCGTGTCTGAACCCGATCACCTCCTCCTGGTACCGGAGGTCGACCCACTGAGAGACGTCCTGAACCAGACTAATGTCACATACACACAGTCAGTGTGAAGCTGGATCACACTGGATCAGAACCTCATAGAACCACACTGAGAAACACCTGAACTCTGTCTTCAACCTCCATCTACTGTAGTAACACACTGACTCTGGATCGGAACCTCATAGAACCACACTGAGACACACCTGAACTCTCCCTTTAACCTCCATCTACTGTAGTAACACACTGACTCTGGATCGGAACCTCATAGAACCACACTGAGACACACCTGAACTCTCCCTTTAACCTCCATCTACTGTAGTAACACACTGACTCTGGATCGGAACCTCATAGAACCACACTGAGACACACCTGAACTCTCCCTTTAACCTCCATCTACTGTAGTAACACACTGACTCTGGATCGGAACCTCATAGAACCACACTGACCGAGTTTGGTCATTTGAATTAAACACAAGTTAATTCAGAATGTGTAAAACAGAAGCAGAACGGTGAGATAACAACAACATTTGGACTCCTCTTGGAGATGGGCAGAACTCACCACGTCTCAGGATATTCTGCTTTTTCATGCATATTCCCAATTTTTAACTTTTCAATTAAATTAGCAGAAACCTGGAGCCATGTGACGGTGACCTACTCTACCCAGCGCCTGAAGAACGGTTACCAGATAAGATCATGTTTTTATCATTTATCATCACTTTTACCGTCACACAACAGATATTAAAATAGTTTCCCCTCCTATAAATAGAAAACGTCTCAACTACGGTGACTTCCTGTTTAAAAATCATTAATTCAGTTCCCCGTCTATCAGCTTTACTGACTGTTTTATACAACACAGTCTAAATATGAACTTATATTATTATATAACATATATTATATCCAGCTTTACTGACTGTTTTATACAACACAGAGTCTAAATATGAACTTATATTATTATATAATATATATTATATCCAGCTTTACTGACTGTTTTATACAACACAGAGTCCAAATATTAACAGTAATTATCTTTATATAATTAGCCTTTATTACTGTAATTTTACAAGAAATATTTTACTTTTAAGATATATTTATTGTTAGAATAGTCATACATCGTAAATCTAAGACCATTTACATATAAATCACAAATGAAACATGTAATTTAAAAAAAAAAAATTCTATCATTTTAAAATACAGACAAAACATTTAAAACTTCTTGAAAAAAACTGTAAAAAAATGTTTTTTTTTACAGTTTAATATATAGTATTATATAATATATATTATATCCAGCTCAACACAGAGTGATGTGTGAACTGGTGGAGTGCTTTAACAGTTACATCCTTCTCTGCTGACTTCTATTTAATTGTGTGTGTGTGTGTGTGTGTGTGTGTGTGTGTGTGTGTGTGCTGCGGTTCTTCGCCACACGCGCGTCAACGGAATCCCGTAGTGCGTCATCAGACGTCTATTCTCTGAGCGTGCTCTCTGATTGGCTGCTGGATGGAAATCTCCCCGCCCACAACCCGCCATGTATGGAAACCTCTCTCTGACGTCATGGGAACACTGAGCAGCCGGTATAAATGCTAGGAGGAGACGAGAGCGCGCGGACTGAGAGCTGGAGACCCGGAGGAGGATGAGCACAGTCCATCACACCTGAAGACCTGAACACAGGTAAGAACATCTATAATCTATAACCATATATATTTATCACTGGACTGTTACAGCTGGCAGCAGAAACAGTTCAAATCTACATTTAATGAGCAGGAAGCAGCGAAGTACTTATATTTATATTTATATGATTACATATTTATTATTGAACTCTTACAGGGCATTATAAAGCAGTGAGGTATTTATATTATTATTATTATTATTATTATTATTATTATTATTAATACAGGGCGTTATTAAGCAGTGAGGTAATTATGTTATTATTATTATTGTTATTATTATTATGATTAATACAGGGCATTATAAAGCAGTGAGGTATTTCTAGGTTTCCTCAGCTCCTGCATGTCTTCATGCTTCAGTGAAAGAAAAAACTGTTTGCAATAGAAAAAAAGATTTTGCACAAACATATTGGATTAGATTATGTCTAAATGTTGCCTATTCTTGCACAAAACTGTATAACTCTTTCATTTAACTTGCTTGTTATTTTAATTTTATCTCACTATTGTTTTGCATCAACACAGCTTTTATGTGTAACCTGATTCAGATTTAAATTAGACTGAGTTGTGGTTGCACACAGAGCCAGTGCCATAGTTTGACTGTTAAAGAGAAAGTTATAACCCTGAAGTGTTAGTTTGTCTCTAACATGTTCTGTGCTGCAGCCATGACGTGTGTCCACCGTGTGTTTGTCTCTAACATGTTCTGTGCTGCAGCCATGACGTGTGTCCACCGTGTGTTTGTCTCTAACATGTTCTGTGCTGCAGCCATGACGTGTGTCCACCGTGTGTTTGTCTCTAACATGTTCTGCTTCCGTGTGTTCCGGTGCTGCAGCCATCATGACGTGCATCCATCCCCAGCACGGAGCTCAGCTCTATGAGAACGCTGTCGGCAGCTCGGAGCTCCAGAGCTCAGACTTTCTGTCCAGGCTAGTCGTGGATACCAGCGTCCCACAGGACCACCTCTCTGCTCCGCCCCTGCCAAGCATCGGCTCCCTGGTGGACACCCACATGGCCGACTTTGACTCGTATTCGTGCCAGTTCACCGCGGCCCCCGCCCAAGTCCCGCCGCAGCCGGGCCAGGAGACCCCCCTCAAGCTGGATGACTTCCAGGTCTACGGCTGCTACCCCGGAGCGCTCACGCTGAGCTACCTCGATGAGGCCGTGTCCCCCGGTGGATCAGATTACTTTGGCAGCCCCGCATCGGCCTCATCTCCTTCGACCCCCCGCTTCCAGAGTCAGCCGGCGTCCAACTGGGATTCGGCCTTCGGGCCGTACTCACCCAGTCCAGGATACTGGGCTGCAGAGGACACCTCGGTGCCACAAGAGCCCTCTTTCTTCACCTTTGGTTCTGTGGAGGATATGTCTCATTTGGGACACTTACGAGAGCCGGATCCTTTCACGTTGACCCACCCTCACCCGTCCGCACTGAGCTTCCCCGCCGTGGCGATGGAGCAGGCACGCAGCCTCGACGGCACCAACCAGCTGGATGGGAGCTTCTCTCCCAAATCAAAGAGTCCCGGTGGAAACGAGGGCTGCTGTGCCGTATGTGGAGACAACGCCTCCTGTCAGCACTACGGGGTTCGCACCTGTGAGGGATGCAAAGGCTTCTTCAAGGTAATATGATCTGGTTCCAAACAAAGACGAATGTTTCCTTGTCAGTCTTTGAGACACGTTTAAAGTATTTCTTCTTTTCATTTCACAGCGTACAGTACAAAAAAATTCCAAGTATGTTTGCCTCGCCAACAAAGACTGTCCCGTGGACAAGAGGAGGCGGAACCGATGCCAGTTCTGCCGTTTCCAGAAGTGTCTGGTCGTGGGCATGGTGAGGGAAGGTGAGTTCAGAGCAGATGACTGGTGTAGAATCAGGAGGCTGACGCTGGACTGAAGCTAACTGAACTTACTTGTTTTCCAGTTGTGAGAACGGACAGCCTGAAAGGACGAAGAGGTCGCCTGCCTTCGAAGCCTAAAGTGGCCCAGCAGGACGTGACGACCGCGGTTTCTCCAGTGAGCATGATCGCTTCTCTTGTGAGAGCGCACATCGACTCAAACCCCGGCGTTGGGAGACTGGATTACTCCGAGGTAAACAAAACCCCTCTTTATTTATCCTCTGGGAATATCTGATGTCCCACTTCGGCGTCTGTTTAAACTTCTCTGCAATTTCAGTACGACGAGACAGAAGAAGTCAGTCCGAACCAGAAAGTGGACGCTAGTGACATCAGACGGTTTTACGAGCTGCTCACGTCCTCCATGGAGTCCATCAGGAAGTGGGCCAAGAGCATCCCGGGTTTCTCTGAGTTCTGCTCAGAAGACCAGGAACTGCTGCTGGAATCTGCGTTTGTCGAACTCTTTATCCTGCGTCTCGCATATCGGTGAGTACAACAACGTCATCATGTTTATTAAAGGGACTGTTTGTAAGAATCAGAAATGTCTTGTTAACAGCTTCACCTGTGGCCGTTAAGTCAACTAAAGTCAGCGTCCGGGGAGACGCCGGAGTTTAGGTCGGAGACGATAACGTTTCTCTCTGAGGAGCCCCGTCACTTCACAAGACACGGGAAACCTCTGTTGGTCTGGAGGAGCTGCAGCAGTTATTTCTGCACAAACGTCCACTGAACATTCACTAGATATTCTCAGAGCTAAACTAACTCTTCTGCAGTGTGGAGTGAGCAGCATGCACGTGAGAGGTGGAGAGAGAGAGAGAAGGAGCGTGGTTTGTGAGTGAAGGCAGGCAGAGGAGACGAGGAGCAGAGTACAGCAGAGACTCCGGTCCTGGAGACCAAAGCTACGGTCTCCCCCACGTCCTCCGACCGCGGCCAACACTGTTTAACAGACGAGCTTCACTAGATACAACCAAGAGGGTTTGGTGCTTCACTGGAGTTTGTGTTGGAGTCTGAGTCTGAACAGCGGAGACACACGAGAGACCATGAGACACCGACCCGCAATGATTTATACCTGAACAAGTTACAAACAGTCCCTTTAAACACCTGAAGGCCTACGGGTCATTCTCCTAATGTCTTGGATAAAAAGGGTGCAGGCTGTACATTCTTTATACAATAGAGCTGCAACGATCAGTCAACTAATCGATCAGTCAACTAATCGATCAGTCGGTCAGCAGAAAAATAAATGGCAACCATCTTGAACGTCAACCAATCAGTTAAGTGATTTTTCGACGCTGCCTTCAGCCTCTCAGATATGGAGATTTCCTGCTTTTCTCTGTTTCATAACACATCAAACCGAATATCTCCGGGTTTTAGACTGACGGAACAAGACATTTAAAGACATCGCCCCAGACTTTGTGATGCCTGGGATGGGCATTTTTCTCTATTTTTTCTTTTTTTGCTCAAAGTCATTTTATTGGTATTCTGTACAAAATCCAATAAATCACAGAAATAATTGTATAAACAAATTATATTCCCACACCCTCTTCTATTTTATCTATTTTTTTAAATTATTCATTTTATAGACCAAAACGATAAACCTAGAAAATAATTGGCAGATCAATCAATTATGAAAACAATCAGCAGTTGCAGCTCCGTTATATCTGATCCTGCTCAGGTGGTCGGAGGATCAGTGAGGGTGGTACCACAGAACCCTGCCTTTGGATAAAACATCAACAAACTATGTTATTTTTTCTTTTAAAGTTCCAATCCTGAAATGGACAAGCTCATCTTCTGCAACGGCGCCGTGCTTCACAAGACGCAGTGCGTCCGAGGCTTCGGGGACTGGATCGACTCCATCTTGGAGTTTTCTCAAAGTCTCCATCGCATGAAGCTCGACGTTTCCTCCTTCTCCTGCCTCACAGCCCTGGTCATCATCACCGGTAAGTCAGTCCAGTCATCCAGTCAACCAGTTCTATGAGGTTCTGATCCAGAGTCAGTGTGTTACTACAGTAGATGGAGGTTAAAGAGAGAGTTCAGGTGTTTCTCAGTGTGGTTCTATGAGGTTCTGATCCAGAGTCAGTGTGTTACTACAGTAGATGGAGGTTAAAGAGAGAGTTCAGGTGTTTCTCAGAGTGGTTCTATGAGGTTCTGATCCGTAGGACTCTGGTTTCACTGGTGCAGACAACACGAGGCAGTTATACAACACAGGATTGACACAACAGGTGTGACAGAATGTAACTCGACCTTGAGTTCTGTATAGAGCAGAATATATCACAGCAGACAGACTGAACAGAACCACAATGCAGCTTCACATTTAAAGCCGTTGTTCCAGCGCAGCAGCATTAACTCTGTTCTGACAACACCATCTGAGTTTCTTTCTTAATACCAGCTCATGTTTGTGGATCGATCCAACCTGGAGAGGAAGTTATTAGATTAAAACGTGATGAATCCCAGTAGTCAGTCATCAGTGTGTGTTGTATAAAATCCAGATAATAAAGCGTCTCTCTGACTCCTCTGCAGACCGACACGGTCTGAAGGAGCCCAGACGTGTGGAGGACCTCCAGAACCAGCTCATCACCTGCCTCAAAGATCACATCTCCGGCTGCGGCTCCGACTCGTTGCGGCCGAATTATTTGTCCAGACTTCTCGGGAAGCTGCCGGAGCTCCGGACTCTGTGCACTCAGGGCCTCCAGCGCATCTTCTACCTTAAACTAGAAGATCTGGTTCCTCCGCCACCGATTGTGGAAAAAATCTTCATGGATGCTCTTCCGTATTGAGACCTGGAGTTCATACGAGAGTCAAAGAGAACAGACTTCAGGTAGAAGAAGCATCCAGAGGAAAAAGGGCTACTCATGACTTATGAAGGGAACGAGTTATAGAACCTGGAGCCGTCACAGAATGCTCTTCTCTGCAGACGGGCCGGCTCATTGGACCAAACGGTGACTGTTTACATGCAACAAGCTGCCACGAAGGGAAGACGGTTAGATACAGATCATATCTGCACCAGCAGGTCGAGTAATGAGCACAATCATTTAGCTTCTTTTTAGTAACAATCTTTTGACTGTAAATTGTACATAAAATACCTGACAAAGCATTATTATTATTATTATTATTATTATCTCCAGCTCATCTTATTATATATTATATTTCTGTTTAGATGAAATACTCCAGAATGTGTCCCACGTCCCAGTCAACACCATAGACTGTATAAGTACGATATATATATACTTATATATAAGTAATATATAAAGATGAACAACGCGTCTCCACTTCCTCCCACTGTACAAAATTACCCACAATTCATAGCTTTGTTACGTTAAACCATAAACTGAATATAAAGATGGACGACGTGTCTCCTCCTGTCTGCGCAGTAGTGATCGGGGGGGTGGAGCCGCAGAATCAAATAACTAATTGAAACCAAACTGATCAGAAAAATGAACGACTGCTACCTAAAATGACAGAAACATGTATTTCTTTATTTAACCGGCTCTATGAGCTGTACTGCAGCCGGCCAGCAGGGGGCCATCCAGATGTTCTGGCTTCACTTCAGTGGAGCCGGCATGTCGTCCATCTTTATATCCGGTCTGTGATCCACACACATCGATATCCACAGCAAGAGTCCCTCAGAACTCCAGAGTGCTTCGTATCTAACGCCACCATGTGTGTGTATATATATATATATGTATGTATATGTATATATATATATATGTGTGTGTGTGTATCTGGTGATAATAAAGTAGGTTAAACCTACAGAGTAATTCAGTGGTATTGTTCATGTATCATGAACAGATATTGAGCAGCTAATATATACTGTGTATGGTCTTATACACTGTACGGTCTTGTATGTAGATTATTATGAATCTGCCGGTGTTGTTGCCACGGCAACTGTGTTCTGCAGTTTGAAGAAAATGTAATTTTGTTTTGGGTTATTTTTACATACTAAGAAGTTATATTTTACTGCAGCTAAACGTGAAATAAAATGTCAAACTGCTTCTGTCATCTTTTCTTATGTGTCCCTACTTGTAAACATTATATATATACACTCACCGGCCACTTTATTAGGTACACCTTGCTAGTACCGGCTGGTCTTCCACTTTATTAGGTACACCTTGCTAGTACCGGCTGGTCTTCCACTTTATTAGGTACACCTTGCTAGTACCGGGTGGTCTTCATCTGCTTCAAGGTTGGACGTGTTGTGCGTTCAGAGATGGTATTCTGCATACCTTGGTTGTAACAAGTGGTTATTTGAGTTACTGTTGCCTTTCTATCATCTCCAACCACTCTGCCCATTCTCCTCTGACCTCTGACATCAACAAGGCATTTCAGTCCTCACAACCCCCGCTCACTGGATCTGTTCTCTTGTTGGGACCATTCTCTGTAAACCCTAGAGATGGTTGTGCGTGAAAATCCCAGTAGATCAGCAGTTTAATACTCAGACCAGCCCGTCTGGCACCAACAACCATGCCACGTTCAAAGTCACTTAAATCCCCTTTCTTCCCCATTCTGATGCTCGGTTTGAACTTCAGCAAGTCGTCTTCACCACGTCTAGATGACGTAATGCATTGAGTTACTGCCATGTGATTGGCTGATTAGCTATTTGTGTTAACAAGCAATTGAACAGGTGTGTCTAATAAAGTGGCCGGTGAGTGTATATACATATATATATATACTGTATGTATATATGAGAGGAGGGCCAGTGCTTATCGGAGGCAGGGAGCACCGCCCCTGTTGGGTGTGGTTGAGTGGAGCTTCAGGTGTGGCTGATTAGACTCCTGGTAGACGTGTGGCAGGTCAACACTGTTTGTTCAGGTAAAGGAGAGATTCTGGGAGGAAACAATGTCTCTATTGTTTTATAGTGAGTTGAACCACTTCCTCTGGATATAGATGTGTCCTGAGCCGTCCAGAGTGATGCTCTGTAACTCCGTACTGAAAACTGAAGTCTGTTAACTTCAGATCATATCTCTGGAGTCATGTGATCAATCTATCCTTTTTAGGGAAAGATTCAGTTATGACTTTATTCTCGTAATATTACAACTTTATTCTCGTAAAGTTATGACTTTTCTTTTCTATACTGTGTTGGATTATATATATATTTTATATATATATATATATAAAGAATAGTTTATGTACTTTATATGAAGTAGTTCAGTGTACTGTATGTTCTTCCATTGTGTGTGTTCTGTGCCAGGAGCCTGTAAACCTGAGTCAGTGTGACTTCTTCTGCTGGCTTCAGACCAGAACATCCTGAAACATGAACCCCGTCCACCTCCTCCCAGTTATGTACTGGTCTCTTTTTAGAGTCTGGTACGATTCCCAGTCCGGTTTCAAGTGACGCAGACTACTTCATCATCGTATAGAGACACACTGCGAGTCAAAACATGAACGAACACCTCGTCCTGCCTGAAGGAAACGTATCTGTATCTGAGAGGTTATGGATTATTATTATTATATTATTATCTATGATCCAGTAGAACGGTCCAACACAGCGTTGAGTTCATTCTCTATATGATTCTATATGATCTCTGGTGTTTATTTAACTTCTGGACCATCATGAGTCACATCATCATCTTCAGCTGCAGTCACACTGTGGCCAACACTGTGGTGTCCCGGTGTCCTCTCACATACTGAGGACAGATATATGGACAATAGAATTCACAGCAAAATCATCTGAAGCAGCCGGTCTCACGCTTCGTCTCACGCTTCGTCTCATACTCATGTTTCGTCTCATGCTCATGCTTCGTCTCACGCCTCGTCTCACGCTTCGTCTCACGCTTCGTCTCACGCCTCGTCTCATGCTTCGTCTCACGCTTCGTCTCACGCTTCGTCTCACGCCTCGTCTCACGCTTCGTCTCACGCTTCGTCTCACGCTTCGTCTCACGCTTCGTCTCACGCCTCGTCTCGAGCTTCGTCTCACGCTTCGTCTCACACTTCGTCTCACGCTTCGTCTCACGCTTCGTCTCACGCTTCGTCTCACGCTTCGTCTAATGCTCATGCTTCGTCTCACGCTTCGTCCCACGCTTCGTCCCACGCTTCATTTCACGCTTCGTCTCACGCTTCGTCTCATGCTCACGCTTCGTCTCACGCTTTGTCTCACGCTTCGTCTCACGCTTCGTCTCAAGCTCATGTTTCGTCACACGCTTCATCTCACGCCTCACGCTTCGTCTCACGCTCATGCTTCATCTCATGTTTCGTCTCTCGCTTAGCCTCACGCTTCGTCTCACGCTTCATCTCATGCTCATGCTTCGTCTCACGCTTCATCTCACGCCTCGTCTCACGCTTCGTCTCATGCTCATGCTTCATCCCACGCTTCATTTCACGCTTCGTCTCATGCTTCGTCTCATGCTTCGTCTCACGCTTCGTCTCACGCTCCGTCTCATGCTCATGCTTTGTCTCATGCTCATGCTTCGTCTCATGCTCATGCTTTGTCTCACGTTTCGTCTCACGCTTCATCTCACGCTTCGTTTCATGCTCATGTTTCGTCTCAAGCTTCATCTCATACTCATGCTTCGTCTCACGCTCCGTCACACGCTTCATCTCAGGCTTCGTCTCATCCTTCGTCTCACGCTTCGTGTCACGCTTCATTTCAAGCTTCGTCTCACGCTTCGTCTCATGCTCATGCTTCGTCTCATGCTCATGCTTCGTCTCATGTTCACGCTTCGTCTCCGCTTCGTCTGCGCTTCGCCTCACGCTTCCCCTCACGTGCTTCGCCACGCGCTTCGCCTCACGCTTCCCCTCACGTGCTTTGCCTCGCGCTTCGTCTCGCGCTTCGCCTCACGCTTCGCCTCACGCTTCGTCTCGAGCTTCGTCTTGAGCTTCGTCTCACGGTTCGTCTCACGTTTCGTCTCACGCTTTGTCTCACGCTTCATCTCACGCTTCATCTCACGTGTCTCTACAGTTACAGGTTCTGAGATTCTCCATCTGGTTGGAGGACTTGATGACGTTGCAGCTGTCGGACCAACAGGAGCAGATGAAGCCAGCATCACTCTGGTTACAGAACATCGTGCAGCTATGAGAACCACGAGGTGGATCGGGCAGCGCTGTCATGATCTACCCATCATGCCTCAGTGGAAACCGGGGAACGCGACAGCAACTTGAATGCAGCTTGTTAGAGTGGAGTATATGACATGCCGGTGATAGTAGAGGATCACCAGCTTCAGACAGAGTTACAGGATCAGACACTAAGCAAACATCACAGTTATAGCAGATGGGCGGAGAGGCTTCGGTTCCACTGAAAGGTCCAGCAGCCGGCGGGATGAGTCTCATGAGGGTCACGTTTCAGTGAGACCAGCAGACCAATCAATCGATTGATCAAGAAAATAATCATCAGCTTAATCCATAGTGAATAAAATCATTAGTTAATAGTTCAAAATTAACTCCGCCTCAACCAACAGTAAAATCCTGCTTAATGCATGACTAATAACAATAATAATAATAATAGTATTAATAATATAGTACAACTAATCACAGGGGACATTTTTATGCATCGACTACTTTTACTTTTAATACTTATACTACATTTTCCTGATACTTGCGTACTTTTACTTCAGTAAGGTTTTCAATGTGGGATGTATTTTACAGTGTGGTATCAGTACTTTAACTTAAAGGATGTGAGTACTCCCTCCACCACTGCAGCCGCCTGATGTTGTACTACATGCATGAAAAGTATTATATAGTATTATATTAGTAGTATTAAATATTAAACAGTTTGATAACCGGAGGAGTTACTTGAATCAACAGGAGATGAAAGCAGGAAGAGACAATGATGATGATGATGATGGTGCTTGTCTCTTCTTCAGTAAGAAATGGACCAGTGCTGCCACCCGGTGGTCATGTGATGACAGTTACTGTTTAAACAGCTGCTTCCATACTCATCCATCACTCAAACAGTCACACGACTACCAAACTGTATTCTCTTCATATTACAACATGTGATTTATTTTAATAACCAACTACACAAAATGATTTGAAAAAAACACCTTTAATAGAACAAGCACACAATATCCACCCCGTGGCATCAGTTCCAGGAACAGCAGGAAAACACAAAAACACCAGCTGACTAAAAAGGAGATTGCTGCAACCAGATCCAATATTTAAATAAAATGTAGATTCAGTTGTGCAAATTAAAAACTTGCTAAGAACACATTTGAAAAGAAATATTCATGCATGCATAATAATAGCCCGAACATTAAGCTTTTATATGAATGATAAGTAAACACACATTATTATGGCTTATAACCCGGACCACGGGAAGGTGTTAGGAGTTCTAAAACTGGGACCGAGGTTGTTGGTGGGCCTCGTCTCCGGTCTGCAGAGACACAAGACAGAACAGGTCAAGGTTTAAAGAACACGTGCAGAAATGAGAGATGAAGAGCTGAAGATGAAGAGATGAAGATGAAGAGCTGCAGATGAAGAGCTGAAGATGAAGAGTTGAAGAGCTGAAGATGAAGAGCTGAAGATGAAGAGCTGCAGATGAAGAGCTGCAGATGAAGAGCTGCAGATGAAGAGCTGAAGATGAAGAGCTGAAGATGAAGAGCTGAAGATGAAGATGAAGAACTGAAGATGAAGAGCTGAAGATGAAGAGCTGAAGATGAAGAGCTGAAGATGAAGAGTTGAAGAGCTGAAGATGAAGAGCTGAAGATGAAGAGCTGCAGATGAAGAGCTGAAGCCGACACTTACTCTCCGTTCAGGACGGTGTTCACACCCCAGACGAACGGCGCAGCATCATCATCAGCCTCTGCAAGAAAAAACACTTCAGTTACCTTCACACACTTCATGTGTTCAAAGTTCAGAGTGTAGAAGAATAGCACTTACATAATAATACTAATACTAATGCTAATAATTCAGACTCAAGCACTGAGTGTGACTTTAAAAGCACATAAATACACAAATACTACTCATGTCTGTACGCTAAATATGAAGCAGGCGACGGTTAGCTTAGCATAAAGACGATAGCCCGGCTCTGGACAAAGCAAGGTTAGAATATTCTTTAATTATTATTTCTTTTTTAATTTTAGTTTTCAGAGTGTGTTTTCTAGTTTTAGATTAGTTTTTGTTCGGGTCTATAAAGCTATAATATCTCAGAAGTATGTAGTCAAATATACACACACACATATACACTCAGCGGCCACTTTATTAGGCACACCTGTTCAATTGTTTGTTAACACAAATAGCTAATCAGCCAATCACATGGCAGCAGCTCAACGCATTACGTCATCTAGACGTGGTGAAGACGACTTGCTGAAGTTTAAACCGAGCATCAGAATGGGGAAGAAAGGGGATTTAAGTGACTTTGAACGTGGCATGGTTGTTGGTGCCAGACGGGCTGGTCTGAGTATTAAACTGCTGATCTACTGGGATTTTCACGCACAACCATCTCTAGGGTTTACAGAGAATGGTCCCAACAAGAGAACAGATCCAGGGAGCGGGGGTTGTGTGGACGGAAATGCCTTGTTGATGTCAGAGGTCAGAGGAGAATGGGCAGAGTGGTTGGAGATGATAGAAAGGCAACAGTAACTCAAATAACCACTCGTTACAACCAAGGTATGCAGAATACCATCTCTGAACGCACAACACGTCCAACCTTGAAGCAGATGAAGACCACCCGGTACTAGCAAGGTGTACCTAATAAAGTGGCCGGTGAGTGTATATACACATGGTTGGAGATCTGTGTAGGAATGGCCAAAATGTTTAATCTCAATAGCAGCAGAGCGCTGTCTCCCAGATTGTGAAATCCATTAAATTTCTGTGGTTGGATGTCATGAGAGTTATTTTATTGGGTTTATTTTTTACCCAGTTCAGTTTTTCTTAAAGTATATTGTTTTTATTTTGTTTCCTATAATCCCTGTTCCACCTACCAGCCCCTCTAAAGCTCAATAATTAACTCATCATATCTACAAATCAAAGTTATTAGTAATACCTTTGTCCCAGTCCTCAGACGTGTCCGGGTTCACCCAGGTACTGACCGGGACCTGCCACTGACAATGTCCAGCTGTGCTTCCAGCTGTGAACAGAGCAGTTAGGGTCAGAAACACCGCATGCACGCGTTGACTCTGCGGGGGGGAAAGAAGAGACGATAAACGTCATCTCACCTTCTTCAGTGTCCACAGATATTCTGTCCTCACAGGTCTCCGTGTGGTAGGTCAGCTCGTGCTTGGGGACCAGGTGGCGAGCGTTAAACGGGCACGTTTTCAGCTCTCTGGCCAGTTTTGGATGATTCTATATCAGTGAGAGAGAAAAGAAGATGAGTCAATGTACGGATGCTTATTTTGAAAAATGTTCTTAACTGATAACCGACCCTCGTTAACCGATTATTAACCGTTAACCGATTATTAATCGTTAACTGACGATGCTGCGTTCACTGTCTCCAGTTCACCGTCCGGGAGCGTTAACTTAGCAGCTACGATGCTGCGTTCACTGTCTCCGGTTCACCGTCCGGGAGCGTTAACTTAGCAGCTACGATGCTGCGTGTAGTGTCGCGGACATGCAGCCACTTTCCCAGTAAAAGTCTCCACCGCACATTTAGTTTAGTTTAGCAGGTTGTCAGCTATGTGTCTGCCCGGATTAACTTTAGCGAGTGTCCAACAGACTGTGTGTGTGTTTGTGCTACGTTAGCAGCTCTAGCGTTGCCGGAGGCTTCGTGCTCGCCGCCGCCACACGTAGTCTGAGTAACTTTAGTGAGTTTCCATCAGACCGTGTGTGTGTTGGTGGTGAGTGTGAGGTTGTTGGTGGTGTTCTAGTTGTGATCGTAGGTGTAGCAGTGTTCAGTTTATTTGTCGGTGAATAAATGCTACTAAACTACAACTCCTCCGCTCCGCTCAAGCGAGCCGGAGAGACCGGAGCCGACTTCCTGCATCCTGTAACTCTGACTCTGCCTCTTAAGGTGGGCTGTTAAGGTGGACCAGCTTTTCTCCTTAAAGTGACGAGCCGCTCCTCTGAGCCGCTCAGCTTTTGAGTTCATTATTAACATTTCTTTTAACCGTTTTAACCGATAGCGTTAATCAGTTAAAGTGCTTAATGTGGGTTAACGGTTAAACGGTTAATTATGGACATCCCTAAATCAATGTAAATCCACCATCTTTTTCACCACACATACCTGCTGCTATAAACAAGCAGCTCAACTCACCTTCCTGCACTTTATGAGATGGTACGGGAAGCGGCAGGCCCGGATCAGGTGGTTCTTGTCAAAAGGACACTGCAGAAGTTTGTCCGGGTCACAGTTTCCTTTTTCATCTTTAAAGTCAGAGAAGAACAAATTAACACATTTCACCACTTTTTAACCTTCAGGAGAGGATTACTGAAGAATATCTGTTCACTAGTTATTACCGGTGTCTTCTGCTAGCTGAGCTCTCTCAGCAGCAGCGGTGGTGCAGGGACCGCTGCTGCTTCCAAATCTGATGGTGGTCGCCATCTCTCGCTGGGATTTACTGGAGACTGACCGACTGGAGACTCGCCGACTGGAGAGACTGACCGACTGGAGACTCGCCGACTCGAAAGTAAAAACCAAACACTGCAGACAGAGATGGAAACATATAGGGAGAAGTTTCTAGATGCACATGCAGCATTTAAAAGCTGCAGAACCGTGACGACCAGGATTCTGTCCACACGTCACTCAACAGGTGATCCAGATCATCATCATCATCATCATCATCATCATCACCTGGAAGTGCTGCAGGCAACACTTGATCACACCTGGTTCTTTAGTCCCACTTCAACGTTAAACATGAGGAGCATCTCCTCAGTGGCAGGTAAAGGTGTGTTTATCTCTAATTCACTTTATCAGCACATCTAACATGATGTCGCAGTCGCTTAAAATGCAGCTATATTTATATTTTAAGGCTGTTTAACGTTTCTAGAAATATAAGTTGAACTCACGTTAATTAGTTAATTAGTTAATTAGTTGAAAGGATAGGATAGCCCCTTGAGATGTAGCATCTGTCCTATAGACACAAATACAAAAACACATACAGACAAAACAGCATTACATAACAAACATACACAGATACAGACAGCTGCTCACCATCTCCCACCCAGACCCCATCAGCCCTCTGCTGTGAGACTAGAAACACCACAATGACCAGATTTAAATCAATCACATCTGCATGAAGAACAATCCCAACAGTTTGTCTTCAGATTGTATGTAGCACAAATAAACTGAGGATCATAAAGTACACACAAATGAAAAACATGAACAGGTTTTAAGATGAGAAAATAAAGATGTCCTGAAGCAACAGAAAGAGGTAATAGACCAGAGGAAGAGGTAATAGACCAGAGGAAGAGGTAATAGATCAGAGGAAGAGGTAATAGACCAGAGGAAGAGGTAATAGACCAGAGGAAGAGGTAATAGATCAGAGGAAGAGGTAATAGACCAGAGGAAGAGGTAATAGATCAGAGGAAGAGGAAGAGGTAATAGACCAGAGGAAGAGGTAATAGACCAGAGGAAGAGGTAATAGATCAGAGGAAGAGGTAATAGACCAGAGGAAGAGGAAGAGGAAGAGGTAATAGACCAGAGGAAGAGGAAGAGGTAATAGACCAGAGGAAGAGGAAGAGGTAATAGACCAGAGGAAGAGGAAGAGGTAATAGACCAGAGGAAGAGGAAGAGGTAATAGACCAGAGGAAGAGGAAGAGGAAGAGGTAATAGACCAGAGGAAGAGGAAGAGGTAATAGACCAGAGGAAGAGGAAGAGGTAATAGACCAGAGGAAGAGGAAGAGGTAATAGACCAGAGGAAGAGGAAGAGGTAATAGACCAGAGGAAGAGGTAATAGATCAGAGGAAGAGGTAATAGACCAGAGGAAGAGGTAATAGACCAGAGGAAGAGGTAATAGATCAGAGGAAGAGGTAATAGACCAGAGGAAGAGGAAGAGGTAATAGACCAGAGGAAGAGGAAGAGGAAGAGGTAATAGACCAGAGGAAGAGGAAGAGGTAATAGACCAGAGGAAGAGGAAGAGGTAATAGACCAGAGGAAGAGGTAATAGACCAGAGGAAGAGGAAGAGGAAGAGGTAATAGACCAGAGGAAGAGGTAATAGACCAGAGGAAGAGGAAGAGGTAATAGATCAGAGGAAGAGGAAGAGGTAATAGACCAGAGGAAGAGGAAGAGGTAATAGACCAGAGGAAGAGGTAATAGACCAGAGGAAGAGGAAGAGGTAATAGATCAGAGGAAGAGGAAGAGGTAATAGACCAGAGGAAGAGGAAGAGGTAATAGACCAGAGGAAGAGGAAGAGGTAATAGACCAGAGGAAGAGGTAATAGACCAGAGGAAGAGGAAGAGGAAGAGGAAGAGGAAGAGGTAATAGACCAGAGGAAGAGGTAATAGACCAGAGGAAGAGGAAGAGGTAATAGACCAGAGGAAGAGGAAGAGGTAATAGACCAGAGGAAGAGGAAGAGGTAATAGACCAGAGGAAGAGGAAGAGGTAATAGATCAGAGGAAGAGGAAGAGGTAATAGACCAGAGGAAGAGGAAGAGGTAATAGACCAGAGGAAGAGGTAATAGACCAGAGGAAGAGGTAATAGATCAGAGGAAGAGGTAATAGACCAGAGGAAGAGGAAGAGGAAGAGGTAATAGACCAGAGGAAGAGGAAGAGGTAATAGACCAGAGGAAGAGGAAGAGGTAATAGACCAGAGGAAGAGGAAGAGGTAATAGACCAGAGGAAGAGGTAATAGACCAGAGGAAGAGGTAATAGACCAGAGGAAGAGGTAATAGACCAGAGGAAGAGGAAGAGGTAATAGACCTCAGAGGAAGAGGAAGAGGTAATAGACCAGAGGAAGAGGAAGAGGAAGAGGAAGAGGAAGAGGTAATAGACCAGAGGAAGAGGAAGAGGAAGAGGAAGAGGAAGAGGTAATAGACCAGAGGAAGAGGAAGAGGAAGAGGAAGAGGAAGAGGAAGAGGAAGAGGAAGAGGTAATAGATCAGAGGAAGAGGAAGAGGAAGAGGAAGAGGAAGATGATGGAGATTTGTATTGGAATGACCTGCCTCCAACTTCTTTGACAATTCTTGGGACAAAGAAAAAGGGATGTCTGAGTGAACTGGAACCAAAAGCTGTTTCAAACAGGAAGGACAGTTCAAACAGAGACTTTGATGAAGAGCAGATGAAAGTCCTTCAGGAGTTCAGCTGCAGCCAATCAAGTGATTAACACATACACATCAGCATTAAGGGCCTAAGATACGTGTCAGAGGTGTTTTGATAGACGATGTTAGTTAATTAGTTAATGATCAAAGTTTACCTGCAGACAAAGTTTGGCTGTTAGCCAAGTCCAGCATGTGTCCAAAGAATGACTTCCGTTTGTCAATAATTCAGATTACCGTAAATAACTGAAGTTACGTTACGTGTCTGAAATACTAAAGTTAACTTTTATGAAGTTTTTAACACCTGTTTTTGAATGCAGTCAGTTTAAAACGCAGAAAACAACTTTTAATGGACCTTTTGTTTCTTCGTTCCTGCTCAGGTAACTAGTTGGCGCTCCGCACGGACTGCTTTTAGCGAACACCGCTAAGAAACGTCACTTCCGCTTCGAGCAAAAACAGCTTCCTGTTTAAATCTGAGTAAAAACTACAAACTAAAAACTAAAAACTACAAACTGCTTCAAATTAACCTAAACATCTAATATGTTTATATGTTATATGTTATATGTTTAATATTTATATGTTTATACTTATATTTCCAACGTAATGTGCTGTAGTGGAAGAATTATTAAAATAATTTACTCAAGTAGAAACAGCAATATGAAAGCAAAAGTAGAGAAGTAAAAGTACTCATTTAGCAGAATAATCCGTTTTATATTATTATTATTATTATTATTATTGCTCTATTAGTATGTAAGTGATACTTTAATTCACAGCGTCAACTGTTAATAAGATTACATTGTTACTGTGAGAAGCTGGCTGCATGTTTAACTCTTATTGGACCATTAATTACAGTAAAATCTGCAGCGTTCAACAGTCAGGCTGCTGAGGTTAACATATGACTGTAATATTTATCTGCCTGTGCAGTGCCTATACCGACTTATAATCCTATTATTAGTGCAGATATTATAATATAATGTAATATAATGTAATATAGCAATATAATATAATAATATAATAATATAATGTAATATAGTAATATAGTAATATAGTAATATAGTAATATAATATATAATAATATAATAATAATATAATATAATAATATAATGTAATATAGTATAATAATAATAATGATAATAATAATAATAATATTATGATATATAATGTAATATACGGTAACTGAACTTTTGTCTTTCCCGTGTATCAGCGTCATTACGGTAACTGAACTTTTGTCTTTCCCGTGTATCAGCGTCATTACGGTAACTGAATTTCGTCTTTCCCGTGTATCAGCGTCATTACGGTAACTGAACTTTTGTCTTTCCCGTGTATCAGCGTCATTACGGTAACTGAACTTTTGTCTTTCCCGTGTATCAGCGTCATTACGGTAACTGAACTTTTGTCTTTCCCGTGTATCAGCGTCATTACGGTAACTGAACTTTTGTCTTTCCCGTGTATCAGCGTCATTACGGTAACTGAATTTCGTCTTTCCCGTGTATCAGCGTCATTACGGTGACGTCAGCGGAAGTCCCCTGTCCGGTCCAACATGGCGCTGGTCTGCTGTGTGTCTTTGACCCGGTTCTGGTCCTGCTCTCTGAGGACAAACACCAGAACCACCGGCCTCTACTCTCCTTATGTGTCCTGTCAGTCCAGGTATTTTACATCTAGTTGTTGTCTCTGTTTGACTCCAGTGTCTCTAACTATGACTATCCAGCTGTGCGTCTCAGCAGCACATCAGGATGGTTCTAACTATGACTATCCAGCTGTGCGTCTCAGCAGCACATCAGGATGGTTCTAACTATGACTATCCAGCTGTGCGTCTCAGCAGCACATCAGGATGGTTCTAACTATGACTATCCAGCTGTGCGTCTCAGCAGCACATCAGGATGGTTCTAACTATGACTATCCAGCTGTGCGTCTCAGCAGCACATCAGGATGGTTCTAACTATGACTATCCAGCTGTGCGTCTCAGCAGCACATCAGGATGGTTCTAACTATGACTATCCAGCTGTGCGTCTCAGCAGCACATCAGGATGGTTCTAACTATGACTATCCAGCTGTGCGTCTCAGCAGCACATCAGGATGGTTCTAACTATGACTATCCAGCTGTGCGTCTCAGCAGCACATCAGGATGGTTCTAACTATGACTATCCAGCTGTGCGTCTCAGCAGCACATCAGGATGGTTCTAACTATGACTATCCAGCTGTGCGTCTCAGCAGCACATCAGGATGGTGCACCGGTTCTGTTTGATAGAACCATTATACCAGAGATCTAGCAGAGATGTCAGGTTCAGGAGGGCTGATGGAGAACCAGTTGTCCTCTTGTGTTTAGCTGCTGGTTCTCTGTTGTGTCTTTGGAGCATTATTATTTAATACATATATCAACATGCTGAGCATCGAGCTGGACTTCTTATTAATCCCTGTGTGATATTTAAAAAGATGTTATGAATTAAGGTAAATGATATTCTGACTTCTGATATTTGCATGTATGTATGTATGTATGTATGTATGTATATATATATATATATATAATACATATTATATATTTATATATATATAGTAGCAAGTGCAGAAATATTAAGCCCAAATGTTATTATTCTCATTACTTAAAAGAATTCCTCTAGTAAAAGCAAGAAAGATTTATTGGAAATATCTTGTTTATTATTGTTTTGATGTATGCCACTCCTTGGACTATATATATATATATATATATACACCCCTTATCTTTAATTTTTTATAATTTGTATTTATTTTTTAAATTTTCATCACAAACAGACAAAAAAAAAATAAAAACAGAAAAGTTATATCTACAGACAGACATACCAACCCCACATACAGGATAATACATTTAAATAAATAAATAAATAAATAAAATTAAATAATACTTATAAAAAAAAGAAAAAAAGACAAGCACCACAGAACACCTTATTTTTAATTTAATTATATTATGTTTCATTCATTCAAACCTTTATTTAATCAGGTAAGTCCCACTGAGATCTGAGTACATAAGTGTATAAATAGAACATCAAGCAAACCATTAAAACATATACAATATCAATTGTGAAAATTACAATAATATATTATAATAAAAGTAAAACAACACTAGTCAATTAAACAAGTTAGAAATTAGTCAGGATTTTGACTTTAGATTTGTGAATTGAGTCTTTGAAACCAGGATATCAAACTATGCTGCAGTTCATTCCACATGTATAATAATAATAATCTTTATTTATATGAAATGATTCTTTGTTCTACACACACGTACGACGGCACAAAGAATGTAGAAGCAGTCCTGTGAGCGATGTTATACGCTCCACCTCTCCAGCCATGTGACGTCAAATACGAGTTTATATATATACAGTATATGATAAGCAATATTCATAGGAGAAGCCCTTTTATAAATCAATAAATAAAACCACATGCTGGTCTGTTGGAATAGAAAGAAACAGTTCTAATGGCAGACAGACGGCATCCGGTGTGTTCGTTAATGTGTGGTCAATAAAAAGAGATGATTTCTGTCCTTTTCCTCCGTTTTAGTTCCAGATGTTTTAGTCGGAGTGAAGTTGTTGACTTTCAGCTGTTGTCCTCTGCAGGCCGGCCCTGTGCAGACACTACTCTTCGTCCAACGTTAGACGAGGTCTTGGTCGATACATCTCCTCCAGGCTCCAGAAGGTCAACACCAGATATGAAGGTTTCCTCAGACGGCGGTTTCCACGCTTCTATCAGCTCTACCACACCTTTGTGGAAGGTGAGATCAGCTGTTAGCTCACCTCTGATACCTCGTCAGGTTCTCTTTGGATAGTTCTGCTGCTCGTACCTCTGACACCACGTCAGGTTCTCTCTGGATAGTTCTGCTGCTCGTACCTCTGACACCACGTCAGGTTCTCTCTGGATAGTTCTGCTGCTCGTACCTCTGACACCACGTCAGGTTCTCTCTGGATAGTTCTGCTGCTCGTACCTCTGATACCTCGTCAGGTTCTCTCTGGATAGTTCTGCTGCTCGTACCTCTGATACCTCGTCAGGTTCTCTCTGGATAGTTCTGCTGCTCGTACCTCTGATACCTCGTCAGGTTCTCTCTGGATAGTTCTGCTGCTCGTACCTCTGACACCACGTCAGGTTCTCTCTGGATAGTTCTGCTGCTTGTACCTCTGATACCTCGTCAGGTTCTCTCTGGAGGTTTCTGCTGCTCGTACCTCTGACACCACGTCAGGTTCTCTCTGGATAGTTCTGCTGCTTGTACCTCTGATACCACGTCAGGTTCTCTCTGGAGGTTTCTGCTGCTCGTACCTCTGATACCTCGTCAGGTTCTCTCTGGAGGTTTCTGCTGCTCGTATAGCTGCAGGTTTTTAACAATAATTAAAGTTCAAAAGTAGAAAAATGAATCTGAATGGAGTTCAGGCTGTAGAATGAAATGAAGTTTAGAAACGGGAGCACAATGTTCACTCTCTTCTTATATTTCTATATTTCTATAACTCTACAGTTGTCCCGTGTGTTGCTCTACATGTTTCAACCTTGTGTTGTTTGTGTCGTCTGAACGTTGCATCATCCCCCTCACACAGTTTATATCATTACAGGATTCAAGCTGCTGTTCCGCGATGCCAAAGAGGTGCAGAGGATCAAATCCAGGATGTTCTCTGACGGAGTGCAGTTCAAGGATTTATCCTACAGAGAGATGGAGAAGCTCCGACAGGTGGGTCTCCTCCTCCACCAATAGTCATATCCAGAACACCCTCACTTTTATTTATATATATATATATATCTATATCTATATCTCCTCATGAGTCTTTAGTATTTTCCAGCTCTGTAATGTTTATTATCTCTCAGCAGCTTCTCTTTCTCTACATGTGTTTGTCAGTTTCGTAGAGACGTGCTGAAGGCCGTCCCGCTGGTGGTCATATCCATCCCTCCCTTCGCCAACTACCTGGTGTTCCTCCTGATGTGAGTTACTCTGAAATATTCACCTTATATATATAATATCTATCTAGTTAACCATCCCTCCTCTCTCTGCCACCGTCCCGTCCACCACCAGGTACTTCTTCCCCCGCCAGCTCCTCATCCCTCATTTCTGGACTCCCAAGCAACAGCTGGAGTTTCGGGCGTTGTACCATTCCCTCCGGGCCCGGCACCACCGGCCGGTGCTCAAAGGGCTCGAGAGCACGAGCCAACGGGTCAAAGACCGCCAGCTCCAGAGTTCCCTCAAGGACTTGTGTGCTAAAGTAAGAGGTTCTGATCCAGAGTCAGTGTGTTACTACAGTAGATGGAGGTTAAAGGGAGAGTTCAGGTGTTTCTCAGTGGGGTTCTATGAGGTTCTGATCCAGAGTCAGTGTGTTACTACAGTAGATGGAGGTTAAAGGGAGAGTTCAGGTGTTTCTCAGTGTGGTTCTATGAGGTTCTGATCCAGAGTCAGTGTGTTACTACAGTAGATGGAGGTTAAAGGGAGAGTTCAGGTGTTTCTCAGTGGGGTTCTATGAGGTTCTGATCCAGAGTCAGTGTGTTACTACAGTAGATGGAGGTTAAAGGGAGAGTTCAGGTGTTTCTCAGTGGGGTTCTATGAGGTTCTGATCCGTTAAAGTTGGCCTAACAGACGTTTTGTGTATTTTCAGGTGCAGAGTGGAGCGACGCCTGAAGTCAGTGAGATCCTGGCGGTTCGGCGCCTTTTTTCTGGACCTCCTCTGGGTATACACAGGATGAGCGTGAATCAGATGGTCAGTAACGTCCTGAACCTGAACACCTCTTGAATATATATATATATATATATATATATATATATATGTGTGTATATATATATATATATATATATATATATATATATATATATATATATATATATATATATATATATATATATATATATATATAAAACCCTAATCCTTTATATATATATAAATATACCCTCTCTGTCTTCACGGCCAATCAGAGACACGTCAGCCCGCTGCTCTTCCTGACGCCGCGCCTCCCGGGTTTCCTGATTGGTCGGCGTCTGAACAGCCACGGCCTGGAGCTGCTCCAGTTGGACCGCGCCCTCAGCCGACTCGGCGCTCATCAGCTGAGTGAGCCCGAACTCCGACAGGTCAGTGACGTTGTGTACGCCGTGATGACGCTACGCCGTGATGACGCTACGCCGTGATGACGCTACGCCGTGATGAACGCCGGGTGTTCCTCGTTCAGCTGCGTCACTAAGACGTCACGTTCTTCTCTTCCAGGCTTGTTATCTCCGCGGGCTCAATTCGTCCGGTCTCAGCGTGGGTCAGCACCGTGAGTGGTTGTCTCGCTGGCTCCAGGTGTCCTCCTCTCTCAAAGGTAGGAGGACTTCCTGTTCACACGTTCAGTGCTGTTGAACTCTACCTTTAACCCTTTCTAGTCTAAAGTTTAATAATGTTGAACTCTTCCTTTAACCCTTTCTAGTCTAAAGTTTAATAATGTTGAACTCTTCCTTTAACCCTTCTAGTCTAGTTTAATAATGTTGAACTCTTCCTTTAACCCTTCTAGTCTAAAGTTTAATAATGTTGAACTCTTCCTTTAACCCTTCTAGTCTAGTTTAATAATGTTGAACTCTTCCTTTAACCCTTCTAGTCTAGTTTAATAATGTTGAACTCTTCCTTTAACCCTTCTAGTCTAAAGTTTAATAATGTTGAACTCTTCCTTTAACCCTTCTAGTCTAAAGTTTAATAATGTTGAACTCTTCCTTTAACCCTTCTAGTCTAAAGTTTAATAATGTTGAACTCTTCCTTTAACCCTTTCTAGTCTAAAGTTTAATGCTGTATCTTTGCCTCTTGTGTTTATCTCCTGCAGACTCCGAGGTGTCGCTGCTCCTGCACAGCATTGTATTTCTCTCCGCCAACGCCCCGAGCGGCGCTGGCCGACACTGATAGGAAGCCGGCAGCGATCTGCTTTTTGCGATTAAGTGCAGCGCGACTTCCTGAGAGTTGTCAACTTCTCCTTTTTCCCCGCAGAAGAAACATTTTAAAACTGTTCTTGGCAAAGATTACGAGATTTAAGAAAACAAAGAAATGTCTTAGCCCCCCCAAAACACAAAGTAGGTTTACAGAAAAGAAAAGGATCCTGCCTTAGAACTGTCCTATTCGCCAAGTCCACACTCTGTTTACAGGATTTCATTTGGAAGGTTATGTTGAATGTATTGTGTCTTTATCAGGGCAGAGGTCTGGGATTCTACTCTTTACACTTAGTTCTCATCTCCCGTCACGAGGGACCGGAATAAATTCTGATGCACTGAACTGTTGTTGAGGTAATGTGGTGATTACCTATCACTGTATATCTAAAGCTTGTTACCATGGTTACGCTCAGGCTCGTCTTTTGTTTACTTGGAAGCCAACACATCATTACACACCCCCACGGAGCCGAGCGAACGGGGAACAAAGAGGACGCTGTTTAGTTAAAGTTCAGCAGCACTTTGTGAGCTGTTAATATTTGCCTGGTTCACATCAAACACACCCTGTAGCTCCTCTTACATTCACCTCACTTTGACCTACGCTCTCACCTGGTTACCATGGTTACCATGACGAACGCTGGTCAGAGTCAACCGTCTTCAAGGAAGGACAATCAGTAGATCACACACAGAGGAACCGTCTAGAAGGAAAACATGTTGACGGATCTTCAATAGAGATCAGAAAATAGCCCAGTTATTATTAGAGCCCGGGCAGCGACAGCGTCGGCCAGCGAAGGCCCCGTTCAAACTGAAGTGTTCTTCTTTTTCTTAAAATGAATCGCCTTTTTGACGACCTTAACATGCTCAAAAAGCTGTAAAACTTGGCACACTTCCCAGACGAGGTGAAAAATTAGATATTTTAAGGGTTCCGGGCTCAAGGTTTGCAAAATGACTCGCTAGCGCCCCCTAGCAAATTGGAAAAATGAAGCCCCTCCTTCCGGTTTCACCTACATGTATGACATTTGTCAGACAGATGTAACATGTGGAGACGCACCAAAAAGCCTCTTGGAGGTATGCCCAAAACTCAACAGGAAGTCAGCCATTTTGAATTTAATGTGCGTTTTATAGGCCGCGTACTTTAACGATCTCCTCCTACAGATTTAATCAGATCGACTTGAAATTTGGTCAGAACCATCTTAAGACCTTGAGGATGAAAAGTTATTCAAATGGTGAGTTTCCACTGAACGACCTGACCGTGGCGTGGCGGCCATTTTGAGCCATTTGCCATGAAACAGGAAGTTGTTGTGACTCGACTGTGCATAGTCCGATCTGCCCCAAAGACCTCAGGCATGATGAGGCTCCAGTCCTGAGGACATTAACATGCAAAAATATACTCATAGCCCCGCCCCAATACATTAGCCACGTCCCCTTTCATAACTCATGAACTGTATGTCTTAGAGTCTTCTGGCAGGCGTCATTGCGCTCAGCAGAGTTCCGGTTTCATCGTGCCTGGCTGCGTCTGTCGGCGTCCCTCCAGTACCCCCGACGCACGGGAAGGTGCGAGGGCACGTTCATCGCTGCTCACAGCTTTAATTGTGTTTGTAACTGCAATGTGTGTGTCTCAGTGGGGTTCTATGAGGTTCTGATCCATAGTCTGAAACACCTGAACAGTCCCTTAAAGATGACATTAACTTGCCCTTGTCAGGCAACACCTCAGCAGAGTTTCTCACCTCAGCAGAGTTTCTCACCTCAGCAGAGTTTCTCACCTCAGCAGAGTTTCATAGTTCGGCGAAACACTACGAAGAGGAAGTGCGTGTTCTTTTGGTGGTTCTCGTGTTTGTTTTGTAAAACTGGAAATGTCATTAGCTTCTGGTGCTGTTTCACAACAACTGGACCAACAACACGTGAAATATGAGTTGCAAAAGTCCTCTTCTGTTTAACTTTTTTTTTTTTTTTTTAATATATGATATTTGCTCTTCAGGTTTTGAATGTTGTTGCTGTGCCAATATTACTACATACAATGTAATGAAACTGTCTGGAATAAAAAGCTTTTGTGGTGCATTTACTTTCCCTGTTTGTATTTACACTTAAAATTCAGAAGTAATTTAAAGAGTCTTTAATAAAAACAGAAACCAGCAAAACATAAAATCAGAAACCAGCAAAACATAAAACCAGATCTTCAGTCCGTTAACAGAAGAAATAAACCGTGTTAGAATTCCTCACAACCAACCAGAACAAGTGGACATTAATCAGTTCTATCGTTTCCTAAGCACGTTCAGTATCAAAGCTGAGATATTAACCTATGAAAATAGAATCCAAAATCAATACAAGAGAAAATATATATTGTTCTGTGCCTTATATCTTTAAGTGTAAGATGAAAAGTTTTCCAAATGAAGCTCCCAATAAGTGCGACCTGAACCGACGCCGACTCCTCAGGTGTGAAGCTGAATCACATGACTTCGTAGCCGCTGCGGATTCCTCTCATCAGCAAGCAGGCGAACACCAGGCCCATAATCTGGAAGGGAAACAATCATGTATCATCAGATAGAAAGATATTTAACACGACAATAACACAACCACGCAAATTAACGCCACTATTTTCTTTAAGCATTCACACAACTTTAGGTTTTTTTTGTGAGTCTCCTCTTTACAGACATTTAGCCCACTTTATGATGATCAAGTCAGCACACTGACACACTGACAGCTGTTGTTGCCTGTTGGGCTGCAGTTTGACATGTTCTGATCTGAGCATCTTGTTTTATGCTAAATGCAGTACCTGTGAGGGTTTCTGGATCAATATCTGTCATTGATCTGTGTTGTTCATTAATTTACAATAATAAATATATACATACATTTAGCATAAAGCAGAATATTTGTCCACTCTAGGGATGCTCATTTTGAAAAATGCTCAGCTTTTGAATTAATTATTAACATTTCTTTTAACCGTTTTAACCGATAGTGTTAATCGTTTAAAATGCTTAATGTGGGTTAACGGTTAACGTGAGTGCTTGTTTATAACAGATATAAACAGTTTTTTATTTATATCCTGCAGATAAAACCACTAGATGTAACAAAGATTTAAAAGAAGAGTTAAACAGATGAAGACTATATTTCAGATTAAATCCTGTTAACAGGTAAAATGAATCATTAAAAATGAACCGGTCGGGAGTCGTGCACGATGTCCTGTTACGTACCTGCAGGACGGCGATAACCAGAGCTGCCACGATCACCCACAGGAGGTTCTTCTTCAGGGAGTTCTCCAGAGCATCATGACAACCCTACAACGAAAGACAATACTATTATATTATATTATTAGTATTGTATATTATTATTAGATTCCATATGAACACTTCACTGGTTGAGTTGTTAAAAGACCTTTTCAAACTTTCCGAGTGGGTTTTAGCAACCAGGCGGCTTTTTCTGATTCTTTTAAATTAGATTGAACCTAATGCGCGCTGCTTTTGTGTTGCTGTGCGCCTCGCCTTTATCCGCTCTGAGCGCCTCGCGTTCATCTGCTTCGTGCGCTTCGCGTTTATTCGCTCTGAGTTCGCGTTCATCCGCTCCGAGCGCCTCGCGTTCATCCGCTCTGAGCGCCACACTTTGGTGGCAAAGTGTGATGAGGTTGATCCAACCTTGCAAAGTGAAGCAATATGGTTCCTAAACAAAAACATATTTTTCTTGAGTTCTTTCTTGTAAATTTATGACTTTAATGTCAGAAATGTTTCTGTCATCTGTCGGCTCTGTCATTTCTTATTTTTTTAACCTACAATGGCACTAATACGCCGTGGTACATTTCCTACAACTGCTGCTTCACATTAAATCGTTCCACTGTGTGTTGTGTGTGTTCTAGGTGTCATCTTTGACTCTATCTCACATACAACACGTCAACCACCAGGTTTACCTGCTGGTGCACTTTGGCAGCGTCCGTCATGTTGCCGACTCCACATTTGGCGGTGACGGTCACACAGCAGGAGTCAGGCACAGTTTTTCCATCAGGTCCGAAGTCTCTCCAGTCAGCGCTACTGTTCACACCACAGCATTTGAACTGCAAGTGAGTCAGATGAAAACATTGGACGTGGACGTGCCAGCAGTGTACAGTAAAAGGATGTAACTTGTGTCAACAGATGGTGCCAAGAATAACAGCATCATGTGATGCAGCGCAGACATACAGGATGCAGCAGTGTGATGTGAAGGTGTTGTCAGCAAACAGTGAGTAGGAGAATCAACACTGAACTCACGTCCTCCTGCAGTTTGTCCAAGGTGGTCTTGAACTCAGCGGTGCCGTTCTTGTAACCGGAAATCATGTCAGTGAGGCTGTCCTGGACGATGTCTTTGAGCTACGTGGACAGACACAACATGGACGTGAAACCACAGCTTCTGCAGGGTTGTAAACTCAGAAAAAAACGTTTGGAAACTTGTGTTTGGTGGATTATTTCTCTGTTGTTCCAATGCTAATGGTCATTGTATTTTACATTGTTGGAAAGCCTGTTTATTGACCTTCACAATGATGTCACACTTGTAAGGATCATGCATTTGTGGGATGAGCAGCACAGCTGATTATGTGGGGAGCGCCCAAGAAAAATGTTCCAAAATGCTCTGCCAATGGTAAACAGTGTATTCTCCTGTTGGTATTGACTCTTGTTTTGAGTTGTTTGGTGGATTGGATGATTGAACTCTCTATCAGTAACAAGGAACAAACAAGACATATTGATTCATTTAATCCACCGTCAGGAGCCTCAGTAGCGGTGGAAGATCCATACGCAGCCACAACAGCCTGGCACCTGCAACCAATCCTGGTTGAGGAATGGAACGCCATCCCAGAACGTGTGACCAGGTTGGTGACCAGCATGAAGAGGATTTTGGCAAATTGTTCTTGGGCGCTACCCATATAATCTGCTGTGCCGCTCATCCCACAAATACATGATCCTTACAAGTTGGACATCATTGTGAAGGTCAATAAACAGGCTTTCCAACCATGTAAAATACAATGACCATTAGCATTGGAACAACAGAAAAATAATCCACCAAACACAAATTTCCAAACGTTTTCTTCTGAATTTATTTACTGTAATACTCCAAACAGTCAAACTCTACACTCACTTTGTTTCTGAAGATGTATCCAGCGATCGCAGCTGCAATCTCCACAAGAATGATCAGGAAGAGAAGGACGGCAAACTGGGGAAAAAGAGAAATGAAAGATATTTAAGTGCCTTACATCAAGGTAATTCCTCTTCCAGGCTACATTAGACATGTCTTACACACATTATTCATTCCTTTTTGTTTCTGTCTGCTTTCACAGATACCACACTAGATGTGAGTTACCGTGGTGACCATGCAGTAGTTCTCTTTCCAGGCACCGCAGCAGCCGAAGAAGGCGATGAAGAAGATCACCACACCGACTCCGATGATGACGATGGGAACTCCTGAGGCTGACGCATCCTTGATCTTCAAGCTTCTGTGTAAACCCACCTGAACCAGGATTCCCACGACAATCAATGCCAGGCCACATAACTGCAGGAAACAGAGGGGGGGAAGTACGGTGGAAGTTTAGGTATACATTTCTCCTCTTTTCATGTCACACACGTGTTTATTTGATTTGAGTCTGCAGATTATCTGGTAACACAAGAGAAGTAAAGAAAGGACAAAACACTTTGAGGCTTAGAAGGAACTGAATACCTCAAAATGTAACCACTACAAAATATATACTGTAACGTTGAAATTGTATTTATTGCACTGAAATATCTGTCCAGAAAAGTTTTGCCATCTCAAAAAAAATATAAATTTTTTCCAGGTTCAAAAATGTTAAGATAGAAAGTTAGTTTGATTTTGGGGTCAGTCTAATTTGAGCAACTTGATTTATTTAAATTTTTAGATCCAAAATGTACCAAATTAATTTGAGCAACTGGTCTAAAAGTGGTCAGCCATACTAGTGGCTCTGTGAGGCTATACTGAGCTAAATGCTAACATGTTCAATCCCATTATGGATGTATAATAAGAAGTGAATACGATGTCGCTGCTCAGCCTTGCTTCCAATTTTTTCCAGTGGCCACTCACGGTATTGCAACAAAACATCCCCCTGCAGCTCAAAAAGTCACCGATGTATCACAACTTTTGTTTTTACAATTTCTAAACAGACGTTTTAATGCCAGAATGGATATATCTGCTTCATCTGAGTCTCTGTGGAGGTAGAAGGAAGTTACCGCTTTTATTGTTGTAGTCTGAGTAACGTGACGTCATATCCGTTCCGTATCCGTCAACCAAAACAAACCTCAGAGAGTCTAAAACGTTGGAGGGTCAGCGTGGATACGACCTGCACCCTCCCATGTTAAATCCAGCGTGGTAAACACTACACATCCAGTAAAGGATGGAAACACTTTGGGTTTCACACATTGACAGGAAAAGCAGAGCTAGACAGAGCAGAGATAAAGCTGCATGCTAACTCTGTCACGGACAGGAAACGTTACGGTATGGCGGTAACGTTATGGTATGGCGGTAACGTGGCTGTGGAGCCGGCCGTCGCTTTCGTCTCCGTGGTCAAACGGGCAGATGCTGCAACTGTAGAGCACCCAGATACTGACATTTGTGTTCTCTGCATTGAAACGGCCCGATGGAGCTGACCATGGATGGATGAAGAGAACGGAGCTGACGGGAGAGCTAGAGACCACCTTGGAGAAGTTAGAGGAAGTAGACACGTGGGACTACGTCCGCTTTTCAAAATAAGGTGTTAACAAAGGGAACTGTATATACTAAATACATCTATGGAAATCAGATTGATGAATTATATTCACCAGAAGTATAAAACATTACATGTATCTTTTCTCCCGGTCTAGGGTTACAAAAGTTAACAAAAATCACAATAAGTTGTAAAATCGAATCACAATACTTAAAAATCGCAACACATATCGATTCGGCACCCAAATATGGTGATAGTATTGAATCGGAAGATAGGTGCATGGTCCCCGCCCTAATGTTTACCATGTAGCGTGTTTACCATGTTAGTTTGGCGTGTTAGCAGCGTGGTAACACGGTACTAAAGTAGGCTGAAGGGAATGTCATTGTTCAGCAGGTATTTCATCATAAAACAAAGGTATTGGGTAAACGGAAATTTGGACCTGATGATGGTGCTAAATAAAAGGTCAGGGGATCGGCAAAGTCCGTAGGATGTATCCTCTGGAGACCATGAGTGGTGCACAGAAAGACCTCCATTACCAGGTGGTTCAATATTTCAATTCTCCCTTTAAATATTCAGTTATGATTAAATGTTAGATATTCCTGCTTATAAGATTCAAACTTTGCTTCCATACAGACGCCTCGCTCGGACTAAATGATGAAGCACTGATGGAAGGAAGTTGCAACAGTCTTTAGTTCCTGTATGATAGATGTGATACGATCAGGTGGTAAAATGTGATGTTCATGTGTCACTGCGTTGGGTGAGGTTCATTATCAGGTGGTAAAATGTGATGTTCGTGTGTCACTGCGTTGGGTGAGGTTCATTATCAGGTGGTAGATGGTTCAGTAGATGTGAACACACACAGTGTGTGGGAGGACTGTTTGACCGTGATCCGCTGGGATCAAGTGACTCTAAAGCAAACATCACCGTCCTGTACTCTCAGGGCGGATACACCTGTGGTCGGATCAATTCATCGATTAGTCCGTCAGCAGAAAAATATCTAGTAAATCATGTAATAAATATATTTTTATGGGCTAAACGTCTCTACTGTGACTCCATTGTATGTTTTATTTTAGTGGACATTAAACACACCATAAAGTTTGAACTCTGATTGCATTAGAAACGTATAAAAACTCTCCTGAACAGGCAGAACTGTAAAAAGTGCTTGAAGGCTTATTACCACCATATTTAGTCCGTATTTGAGCATTGCTGCTGACAGGTTCTGATCATGTCTTCTATGATGAGGACGTCACTGAAGACAGAATGAGTGGAAACCGACCGCGAGGCCAGAAGTACGGTCAACATATGAACTCTGACACTGAGCATAACATACTGATAAATACAGATCATTTATTGTTTGATTATCTATTTATAGTCTTTTATTGACAGGACAGTGGATAGAGTTTTGGAAAGCGGGGAGAGAGGGGCGACATGCGGAACCGGCCACAGGTCGGATTGGAACCCGGGCCGCCGCAGTTTGGACTCAGCGTCGTTATATGGCCCGCTCCACCAGCTGAGCTATCGGGGCGCGCAATTTTCATATGTGAAATTACTACATAATTTTCTCTATTACTCAATAAAGTCTATAAAATGTTACGACAAACAGTCCAAAATCCAAAGACTGAGACTAAAAGCAGCTCATCCTGGCAGCAAGTGGAACAGAATAGAGACATCAATTCAGCTCAGGGTAATTATAGACTCTTTATTTTCTGTATTGACTCTCTTAAAGGTTCTGTTTGTAACTTCTTCCACATATAAATCATTGCTGGTCGGTGTCTCATGGTCGCTCGCGTGTGTCTCCGCTGTTCAGACTCAGACTCCAACACAAACTACAGTGAAGCACCAAAACCTCTTGGTTGTATCTCGTGAAGCCCGTCTGTTAAACAGTGTTTGCCGCGGTCGGATGACGCGGGGGAGACCGTAGCTTTGGGGGCGTTTTTAACGCGAGGGGACGCGACACTTCCCAACATTTGAGGCTTGGTGTGCTGTCCCTAGAAACAAGGCACTCGGCTCCTGATTGGACAAACTCTTTTCCACCGTTGGCTGCTGCTCCCAGCTTTCAAACCGGAACCAGTATGGAGGCTCGTTTGGAAACTTTCTTCTCTTATTTCACGTAAATAGTTCACTGAGATGTGTTTCTGAAAACATTTGAGGAGAGAAATAATCCATGTTGATGAATCTGTCTTTAATTTAGATCAACAACGTTTATTTTAAAAGATCCTCGGGAGTTTGGAGAGGCGGCGAGTCGCGTCGGACGCCCGTGATTTGCATAAAGTAGACAAGCCCTCAACTTTATGCAAATGAGGAGCGGGCGTCGTGACGTCTAGTCTCTCGAATCGCGACGCCACGCTACCAGAATGCATTGCGCGGCTGCTTACATAGACAATGAACGGGGGGCGTGCAAAAGCACGGAGCCTGTGGACACGGACCATTAGTTTAGCTCTGAGAATATCTAGTGAATGTTCAGTAGACGTTTGTGCAGAAATAACTGCTGCAGCTCCTCCAGACCAACAGAGGTTTCCCGTGTCTTGTGAAGTGACGGGGCTCCGCAGAGAGAAACGTTATCGTCTACGACCAAAACTCCGGCGTCTCTCCCGTTCCCTCCGGCCGCGGTCGGGAGGCTGAGGCGGGAAAAGCCAACACTAGGATCAGCATTGATTCATGGAGAGACCTTGGTCTGGTCAGCTAACATTACTGCCAAGCAGCTGAATATAGAGTGATATTGTGCTTTTAGCTGACGTGTGTCTCCTCACTGTTTTGAGCGATGCTCGTTCATGTCTATGTAGAGCGAGCACAAGCGCCAGCAACAGGACGCTGACTTTAGTTGACTTAACGGACACAGGTGAAGCTGTTAACAAGACATTTATGATTCTTACAAACAGTCCCTATAACATCAGTTAAAAAGCAGTATAGTTGAATCCAGGATCAACACCTGCCAGTTGAACTAGTCTTACTACGCGTCCCTCTGCCAGGGAGTCCATGTTTACGGTTCAGTTTTCATCAGCAGACGGACAAACTGCTGGTTTTCATGAAACCTGGTGGGTTAGGGTGCAGCGTGGGCCGAGGGAGCGGATACATGAGTTATTGTTCACTTTCGTTAACGTTGTCAGATCAGGTGTTTGACCTCGGTGGAGGTCTGCACTCTCCGAGTGTCCTTCTAGTTTCAAATGAAATGCTGACGTCAGGATGAAAAACCGACGTATTTAAAGTGGAAGTGAGACGACTATCAGCCCGGCTGGTGGCGTGTTCTCCACATGAAGCCCTCGACTGCTCCTTGTCGGCAACACCAATGTCAATATTTGAGCTGGAGTGGAACAGGAGGCTGATGGTTGACGTGGCAGAACATGAAGGAGTGAGCGGAGCAGGCAAACAGAGCAAAGACACACAATAGAATAAAAGAGAATACAATAGAATATAGAATGATAAAAAAATTAAAGTGTTTATCCAAGTTATGTTTTTGCCTTTAGCTCGACCTTCATTTCTTGATGAAAACATAATTTTTTAATAATTAGATTAATCTAGTTGAGAAATAACCGAAGAATGAATCAATAAGGTTTAACCCCCCCTCCCCCAGTATAAACATTTAAGACGTCATTTAAAACAAACTATAATATAGTTGTGAGCAGATAAGGACGGTTCTCTTATGGAGACATATCTTTATATTATTATTCATTATCTGTTTATACACCAAACCCCACTTATGAATGCTTGACAAATACATTAATAAACACTTAAAGGTGCTTACATCTACATTATAATGTGTATTATATTGGCGGCGCGGTGGAGTTTGTATCCGGCGTAAAATCCTGAGATCGTTCATCGTGATCAAAAAGTCAACGTGTGAATCGATGATCCGCTGTGGCGACCCCTAACGGGAGCGGCCCATAGACCAACAACAAAATGTGTATTAAATTATAATATACTGCTTATAATTGATAAATAGGAGGGGTTAAAGTAACATGTTACCTTAGTGATTAATGTTAAAGTTATTTTCTAATTAGATGAGTCTATAAAATGTTGGAAAACAATAATAAATGCCAGACTGGCGTCTTCAAATGTCTTGTTCTGTCCAGCCAACAGTCTAAAGATACTCCATTTATTACAACAGATTCTGGCAGAACAAACAGAAACAATAATAATAATAATAACAAATCCTATAATGTGCACTGAGTAGTGTGAATACATTGTGTACTTGCTCCTGTCCTGTGTGAGATCATTATCAGAGACTTTGTGTCCGTGAAGTAGAAAGAAAAAAGAAAAGTCACATGACGCCCTGCGTTACAATCTGGTCATAAGATTCACATTCCATCATCACCACGTCTCGCTCTAAAGCCGTCTGACACACACAAACAGGTTAGATCCAGGAAACGCTGAGTTTACTCCAGGATATCTGACGCTTTCATACATCTGACATTAAACCAACAGGTTAGATCAGGAAGAGCTCAGCTTACTCCAGGATATCTGACGCTTTCATACACCTAACCCTAACCCAACAGGTTGGGTCCAGGAAACGCTGAGTTTACTCCAGGATATCTGACGCTTTCATACATCTGACATTAAAGGACTCTTACATAGTCCATGTGAGATGTTCATGTCTTTTATATTATAAGGCAGGTTTAAGTGCTTTATAAATACTGTGAAAGTATCGAAGCCCTCAATATATAGAGAAACACACACAGCCCGTATTCAGAAATAGTGCGATTGAAACAAGCCGTCAGGATTTCTGTCCATTTGTGATGTCACAAATATACAATATATTTAGACCATTACACGGTTTTAAACGTAAACATTCTAAATGTGTCTCAGTTTATTTCCTGTTGCAGTGGATGTAAATAACATCAGCTGACAGGAAGTAAACATGGACCCAAGCTGTTGCCTAGCAACGCAATTCCATTGTTGAAATGCACTAAAACGGAGCGTTTCAGACCGAGGGTAAATACAGGTATATTCAAGAAGACAGGATGAGGACAATAAAGGTTTTTTTTTAACCTTACAGGTTGTAAACATGTTCTAGTAGAAACGCAAAATACAAGTATGAACCTGAAAATGAGCTGATATGGGACCTTTAAACAAACAAGTCTAAACCAGCAAGCCGGCATTCATAAACCTGCTCATCAGCTGATTCTACAGATGATTACACGTTGAAGGAGGAAATAAAACCAGAGTTCATGCTCAAAGTCACGCTGGCTGGTAAAAAGGAGAAATACCTCACAGCTAGTTTGTATTTCATTTCTGATGTATCCTGATAAGACAAGTCAACATAACTGCTCCTCCACCTCTCGGTAACATTATAACGTTAACGTGTCATCTACATCCACTCTGCTGCCTTTTCATAATAAATTATATAAATATATAACAGAGCTGCTACTCACCCAGAAGATGAAGTTGAAAAAGAAAAGCAGGTACTTGACACATTTCATTCCCCCCGCAACTGCCATGACTGAGGATCTGCTTCCTGTAATCAGAAATACAAACAATTAAACATACGTCAGAGTTATATTAACATTATATCAATAATACAAACATTTAAACATACGTCAGAATTATATTAACAATTAAACATACTTCAGAGTTATATTAACATTACATCAATAATACAAACAATTAAACATAGGTCAGAGTTATATTAACATTTAAACATACGTCAGAGTTATATTAACATTTAAACATACTTTAGAGTTATATTAACATTTAAACATAGGTCAGAGTTTTATTAACAATTAAACATAGGTCAGAGTTATATTAACATTTAAACATACTTTAGAGTTATATTAACATTTAAACATAGGTCAGAGTTATATTAACAATTAAACATAGGGCGGAGTTATATTAACAATTAAACATAGGTCAGAGTTATATTAAAATTTAAACATACGTCAGAGTAATATTAACATTTAAACATACTTCAGAGTTATATTAACAATTAAACATACGTCAGAGTTATTTAACATTACATCAATAATACAAACAATTAAACATACGTCAGAATTATATTAACAATTAAACATAGGTCAGAGTTATATTAACATTTAAACATACGTCAGAGTTATATTAACATTTAAACATACTTTAGAGTTATATTAACATTTAAACATAGGTCAGAGTTATATTAACAATTAAACATAGGGC